>NW_005871051.1:14099527-14109987 GCF_000147115.1 Myotis lucifugus | reverse complement strand
TCCGACTAAAGGCTTAGCCCCCAGAGAGCTGTGATGAGGAAGCTGGGGTGACAGAGGAGCCACGCTGTCCCGCCCCACAGCCCAGGGTCAGGTCCCACACGGGAAGCCCGGGCGGGCCGGCCGATCGCTGCTGCCACGCCCGGCCGCCCCGGGTCGGGTCACACACGGGATGCCCGCTGCCCCCGGTTGCAGATAGCAGGCCCGGATGGTGGCAGGGCAGGCAGGATGGTGCTGTCCCACCCTGCCCGCAGTATGCAAATTAGCTGCCATGCTTGTTGGCAGTTAATTTGCATATCGTGCTGATTAGCCAGTGGGGGGTGTTGCGAAGGTATGGTCAATTACCATGTTTGTCTATTATTAGATAGGATAACACATAGAAACACACAGAGTGATGATAGCCAGAGGAAAAGGTGGATGGGGGTAGATGGAGGTGGGCAAAGGTGCGAGGAAATAGGGATGGAAAGAGACTCTGCTTGGGGCAATGGGCACACAATGCAGTGTGCAGATGTTGTTTTACTGAGTTGTTCACTTGAAACCTATATGGTTTGTGAACCAATTTCACCACAATAAATTTAATTAAAAATAAATAAAAAGAGTAATAAGACCTATCAATGAGTTAAATTATATTTTTAAAACATATTTTTATTGATTTCAGAGAGGAAGGGAGAGGGAGAGAGAGATAGAAACATCGATGATGAGAGACAATCATTGATTAGCTGCCTTCTGCATGCCACACATTGGGGATGGAGCCCACAACCCAGGCATGTGCCCTGTCTAGGAATCAAACTGTGACCTCCTGGTTCATAGGTTGATGCTCAACCACTGAGCCAAGCCAGCCGGGCAAATTAAATGATATTTAACAGATTGACAAAATAGATAAAATGTAGATGATTATAGGAAAATAGAAAGGTGTTATATTATAAAAAGTCAAATTAAATTAGATTAATATATTTCACAAAGATGAATTCTGCAATTGGAAAGAATTATAAGCAACATATTTGTGGAAATGCAGTTGTGACATTGTACCTAAAAATAATATGATATTAATGGGAAATTGTACTTTTATAGAAATGTAAAGTGGTAATCAATTTATAGAAATTTTTCATAATTAATTTTCAGTATAAAATATTTTAAAGATTTATTCATTTCCCTTCTAATTGATCATTTTTACCTATTACTGTAATCACTTTATTGTCATTGCAAAAATGTGTTATTTTGTGTATGTAAAAGTTTTCTAAAGACTCTACACACAATTCCCATTGAAGTCAGTGGTCATTTGCATATGTCAAGGAAACATTTTCATTTGCTTTATTCTGCGATCCAGGAACTGCTGTGACATAGATTCTTGCCATCGTTACTGGAAGGGATGGTTTTAGCTGTGCTTGATGTTTTCTATTTGCCCATTCAGTTTCCTGTCCACCCTCTCCTCCCTGTGCTGTGCCCCGGGAGCTGGACCTCCATAGATCACTTCCATGCGTTCTCCTGCCCTTAGCTTTCTGTTGGATTTATCCAGTGGGAGGCACTGGCAGCAGGAGCGGGGAGCATGGGGAAAAAGTTCAAGGTATTTCTTTTTCTAGGCAACTTACCAAACTCCTGTCAAGCAGCCTTCTCTGTAGAATTATTCTCTCTTGGTTTCAGTAACTGTGCCACCTTTAAACTTTTCAGGCCTCGGGGTGATAATGGATGTCCTGAGAACTATCTCTTGCATAAACCCCATCCACACCTTCATACTGAGTCCTTTTCATTAAACTGTCTTCAATTAGCAGGTTTTAATATGTTTTCTGTTTCCTTCCAGCACTCTGATAATAAAATGCTCATTGCAAACTGCTAAAAGAAGAATCGCTATGACTAATGAAAAATATATCTGTGCTCTAATAAAGCTGGACCTCAACAATTTTCTAGATTTATCATTTAAGGTATCTCTGAGCTCATTTGACCTTGAAGCCAGGTATACAATATAACTAGTTTTTAAACTGTTATCAGTTAGTCTCTTATTTAATCCATCCACTAATATCTTCCAAACTTTTCCTGTGTATGCCACCCTCTGGTTAGTTCAGATAAGAGCATGGCAGTATAAGGTATGGCTACTGCCTTTAAGGTGTTTACTCTCTTATCTGAGTCTTTCAGACTCTTGTTTTTAATCCCTATCTGTGGCTAGTATAATGAGCAAACCGTATTATGTGTAGAATGAAGTTCAATATACTAGTTAAAGAATGTACCTTATTACAAATAAAATAAATATAAAATAATAAATCTTGTTTATGTTTCCCCTGTATACCATAGTAAATGAGTTATGAGATGAGCAGATTTAATCCTCGTTACCTTTCCTCAGCCAACCTGTCCATTCTGGAGATGAGAAAGGATGGGGAGGGAAGAAGATACTGTATTTTATTATTTAAAAGTTAACTATACTGTGCCTTTTCTACACCTCCTTCCATGGCCAAGTGGAGCATAAACTGGGGGAAAGAAGAGTTAAATCCTATTCCTGTATGTCTTTTTTACAGTGATCTCCTCCATGTATTTTTAACACCTCATGATAAATTTATCAGACTCTTTTATGTGTACACTTAACTGGCTTGAACTATGAGGTTCAAGTTTTATTGGGTAATTTTCTATTAGGCCTAACATCGACTGGTTGAGTTATAAAATGCAAACTTGAAAGGGGAGTTTTTCAGTGGACTTCTACAAGGACTATTTTCATAAGGAATTGCAGGCTAAAAGCCTTGAAGTTGTCCATTTCCATCCCTTCCTCCCTGTCTCTGCATGCTCTCTGCACTACACTACATTCAGTCACTCATGAAAGTCCTGTAGATATGATCTTCACAATATTACACTCCTTAATCACCAAATGGCTGCTGACTGATATACTCCCCTAGGTGCTTGGGATACATCCACGAACAAAGCTCAGACCTCTGCTTTCCTAGAACAAACATTCCAGCAAAGAGAGACAATAAATAATGAACATACTTATACTTCATATTAGCAAGTGGGAAGTTCCATGAAGAATGACTAAGTAGCCCTCGCCGGTTTGGCTCAGTGGATAGAGTGTGGGCCTGCAGACCAAAGGGTCCTGGGTTCGATTTCATTCAAGGGCATGTACCTCAATTGCAGGCTACTCCCTGGCCTGGGCACTGGTCAGGGCATGTGCAGGAGGCAACTGATCCATATGTTTCTCTCACATTGATGTTGCTCTCTGTCTTCCCCTCTTTTCCCACTCTCTCTAAAAATCAATGGCAAAATATCCTCAGGTGAGGATTGACAAAAAAAAAATTTTTTTAAATGACAAAGTAGCCTGGCCGGTGTGTCTCAGTGGTTGAGCATGGACTCATGAACCAAGAGGTCATGGTTCAATTCCCAATCAGGGCACTTGCCTGGATTACGGGCTTGATTCACAGTAGGGATCAAGTGTGCAGGAGACAGCAGATCAATGATTCTCATCATTAATGTTTCTAAATCTCTCTCTCTTTCTCCCTCTCTCTGAAATCAATAAAAAGCATATATTTTTTAAAAGAGGAATGACAAAGTAGGTGAAGGAGGATTTCCTGAGGTATTTGAGTGGCCACAGGGTTTAATTAACTAGATGGTGGCATTTGCACACAAGATGTGAAGGAGGCAAGGGTGTTGTTAGCCATTTGTGGAAAGTGCATTCCAGGCACATGGACTAGCCCAAAAGCGAGACTATACTTGCCCCATTCAAAGGACAGAAAGAATGGCTAAAGCAGGGAAGGGTGAATAAAGTGGAGAAAAGTAACAAGTGAGGTCAGAGAGATACAGAGAGATAACAAGAAATACGATTACATAGGGGCTTGGGGGTCATTTAAAGGATGAAGTGCAATGCAAAATCACTGAGTGGTTTTGAGCAAGGAATGATATGATCTGAATTATGTGTTTTAAAGAAAAATTGGCTATCATTTTGGGAATAGAATGTGGAGGAGTAAAGGTAAAATAAAATACTTGGGAAGCAACTGTGGTAGTACCAGCAAAAACACTGAGGGCTTAAGCTCAGGCTATAGCAGTGGAGGTGCAGGAAATGGTTGGATTCTGAATATGTTTCAAAGGTATATCTGACAGGATTTACGGATAGGATGGATGTGGAACTTGAGAGCTAAGGATGACTGTAAGGATTTTGCCTGAGAAACTGAGTGAATGTAATTTCCATCCCCTGAAATGGGGAGGCTAGATCAGGGGTCCTCAAACTTTTTAAACAGGGGGCCAGTTCACTGTCCCTCAGACCGATGGAGGGCCGGACTATAGTTTAAAAAAAAACTACTAACAAGTTCCTATGCACACTGCACATATCTTATTTTGAAGTAAAAAAACAAAACGGGAACAAATACAATATTTGTATTTGCATGTGGGCCATAGTTTGAGGACCCCTGGGCTAGATGGAAGAGGTCTGAAAACCAACTTTTGATGAGAGTTAAATATTGTGATTCTTTCATGTAAATGAAAGAAAAAATACCTGTTACTAGAAAGACGGAAAAATGAGATTATTTTAAGTTTTCTCATAACACTTCAGTCAGCAACGGAATCTGCAGAAGCATCATTTCACAAAGAGAGAAGAGTTACTATTGGTCAGCTAATCTTGAAGTGACAGTAATCTCATTTTAATTAACACAATGGCCCCATTTGCTTTGCTGATCTGACAGAACTACTTTAGGGGCAAAATAAAAAATCTTGCAATGAGGATCCTAGAGGTTGGGCACTTTTGTCCAGTTCAAAAGAAAAATGTTTGTGCTGCCATTAGCAAAAGTTGTTGTCACAAATGAGTCAGATTGAATTATTTGCTGATTTTGATTTAGTTAAGTTTTTATTTATTTACTAAGGATCACTTGTAGTAAAAGCATCATTAGGTTTATGGATCACTTGTTATTCTAATTTATGTAAATGATTTATACAAGATTTGCACATATTAGTCTATGTACCAGTGAATATAGTCTACACTAATAAAAGACAAACATGCAAATTGACTGTACCTTCGCTACGCCTTAAGCCATGCCCACCAGCCAATCAGAGCAACTATATGCAAATTAACCCAACCAAGATGGCAGCCGGCAGCCACAGAGCTGGAGCAAACAGGAGGCTTGGTTGCCCCAGTGATGGAGGAAGCCAAGTTTCCTGCCCCACCCTGGCCGGCTCTAAGCTCCACTCAAGGCAACAAAGTTTCAATTATAGGAGATAAATAAACCCCAGATACCTGCTTTCAGCCGGTCATGGCCACGGAGCTGGAGCGAGCAGGAGGCTTGAGTTGCCCCTGGCGATGGAGGAAGCCAAGCTTCCTGCCCCACCCTGGCCGGCTCTAAACTCCACTCAAGGCTACAAAGTTTCAATTATAGAAGGTAAATAAATCCCGGAATAAAAAAGAAAAAAATGAGAGGCTGGGAGCTTCCATCGTCTGGGGGCTTGGCCAGCCTGAAAATGGCCCTCAGCACCTCACCCAGACTGGCCAGGCACCCCAGTGGGGACCACCCATCCTTAAAGGGGGTGTGGCCAGCCTGAAAACAGCCATCAGCCCCTCACCCAGGCTTGCCAGGAACCCCAGCGGGAACCCCACCCTGATCCGGGACACCCTTCAGGGAAAACCAGCCGGCCCCAACCCGTGCACCAGGCCTCTATCCTATATAATAAAAGGGTAATATGCAAATTGACCCTAACAGCAGAACGACTGGGAATGACTGGTCACTGTGACCCACACTGACCACCAGAGGGCAGATGCCAATGCAGGAGCTGTCCCCTGGTGGTCAGTGCGCTCCCACAGGGGGAGCTCTGCTCAGGCACAAGCCAGGCTGATGGCTGCCAGCACAGCGGTGGTGGCGGGAGCCTCTCCTGCCTCCTCAGCAGCACTAAGGATGTCCGACTGCAGCTTAGGTCTGCTCCCTGCTGGTAAGTGGACATCTCCTGAGAGCTGCTGGGCTGCCAGAGGGATGTCTGACTGCCAGCTTGGGCCCAATCCCCCAGGGAGCGGGCCTAAGCCAGCACGTGGTCATCCCCCGAGGGGTCCCAGACTGCGAGAGGGCACAGGATGGGCTGAGGGACAAATTTTTGTGCACCGGGCCTGTAGTCTAATAATAATAACTGTAGCCAGCATTTGTTGACAGCTTACTGTGTTCAAGTAACTATTCTAAATGTGTTTTTTTCCATCACCATTTATCCCCTCTATGCCCTCTTCTACCTCCACACCCCCTTCCAACCCCTAAATGTTTTACTTTTTAAAAAAAATTGATTTCAGAGAATAAGGGAAAGGGAGAGAGAGATAGAAATATCAATGATCATATGCCTATAATATTATTTAATTACATGTTTTAAAAGTCTCTAGCTCAATATTCATATTTTCTCATAAGATTAAATATGAAGAAATAGATTGATTAGATTGATAATTTATTGTTTATATTTTAAACTTTCCATTAATAATAGGGCAAAAAGGTTTTTTAGTCTATTAATCATCTTAAAGTCCCTATCTAACTTCCATTTAATTCTTTATATAGAAATATATATACTTTCTTGCTGTCTTATTTTAATTACTTAGCCAAATTAATAGTTCATGTATTTTTTGAAAAACAAAATTGTTATTCCTTGATTGTCATATCAGAATGAAAATCTCTCTAGATAATTAATAGAGCTTTTGTGGTAACAAATATGAGAATGAAAGAAACCAGCTGGGGAAACCACTACCATCTTCATTCAGCCATCAAAATGAAATTATAATTTTAATGAGCCTTAAAATTATCCATTTGGCTGTAAAGGAAATAAACCATACCTCATTTGATATTCCTTTATGGCCGATGAACTCAGTATTATGTAGGCAAGAAAGGGTATACCATTTGTCTTTGGTATGTAGACCGATGCATGTATCTTTTAAGGAGAATTTCAATAGATTTTTCACTGTTCTAAAATAGATATAAAACTGAAAAGAGAACCTTTTCTGATGTGTGGCTTTTTTGATCTTTTGGTGATACTTCTGATCTTCAGTGATACACAAAACACACACAAATACATAAAATGAATGAAAACCAGTCAAGCCAAAAACACAATTTCTGTAGGTCTTTTTCAAAGAAATTGAAAAAAATATATAGCTTTAAAGGGAAAATTTCACTTTAAAAATAATCTGTTTCAGAATTAATTCATAAACTATAATGCTTCATCTTTTTCATCCCTTTGGCTCTCTGTTTGACTTAGGGCAAATAAAATATCTCTGTGATTTAGCTTTCCCAACTGCAAATGAAAGCACTGGATTTAGTGATCTCTAAGATCCTTGCTACTTTGGGATTGATCTATCAAAAATCACTTTTTTTTAGTTTCTACTGGCCCAATTTTATGTGGTGTAGTATAGCTGTTATTGAAGAAATTGGGGTGTCCTCTTCCCCATTGGGTGCTGGGGAGGGGAGGGAGTCCTTACAATATCTCTAGAAAAACAGAATCATGTTTCTTATCCTCCATGGAATCCATTCCTCTTTTAAGCTTTTTAAAGGATTTGAGTTTTATGCATGGAAGCAATGATATTTTTTATCTTTTAAACAAATTGATCATAGAAAACATCAAGGGATTTTGGGATCATGGCCAAGAAATTTGATTTTAAGAGATTCTGTGTCTACTAATTTAAAAAACAAAAACAAAAAAAAAACAGCTTAAGTTACCTGAGAAAACAGAACCAAGTAGTTGCCTATATTCATCTTTACAAAACACACACAAATACATCCATTGGCAGAACATATAAAAGTCTTCAGCATTACTATATATTTAATTTTAAAAATAAATATTGACTTTGCTCTGTCAGGAAAATTTTATAATTTCCTGCTTTGGCTGAGAATCTATATGACCGTGTACCACACATGTGCTGAGGAACGCCCTAACATTGTTAACATTGATCATTTTTTTCTGCAGTGTTTCATCAGCTTTCCTCCAAGGCTTTATCTTCCTTGTGGTTAGAGTTAGTACAAGCTACTGTACCTGAAAATCGATATTTAGTTTGTTATGTATAGCCATTAATAAATGATTTTCTGTAACAACCACTAGTTCCTATGTCATTCATCAAAAAAGGTTAGATATTCTGTTTGTTCTTCAATATGACATAATCTACCATGAGTTCATAAAAGCAGAAAAAATTTCATTTGATGGATGAGAAAAACAGGATAGATTTAATGATCATTTAAAAATGATCCCTGGTAAAAATTGTTTCAACACAGTTTATATGAAATAACATACATATGAGGAAATACAACAAATACCTTGTTAACATTATCCTGTCAGGCACTGTCTAAGAGTTAAGAATATTGGACATTTTATCTCATTTTTAAAAAAATTCTTTATTGTTGAAAGTATTACATATGTCCCCTTTTTTTCTCCCATTGACCCCCGTATAGCCCACCCCCTCTCCTTGCCCCAGGCCTTCACCACACTATTGTCTGTGTCCATGGGTTATGCATATATGCATACAAGTTCTTTGGTTTATCTCTTCCCACCCACCCACCCACCCACATTGGCCAGCAGGGAAAATTATAGGTAAATTATCAGATAAATATTGATCTTCTCTCTTTATGTTTTCTGCCTCTCTTGGGCGTCCCCACTACAGGACACCTAGTGTTTAATCCACCTTTTCCTTATCATAGGCCCATTTGGCAACATAGTTCAACTAGATTTCCTTTGAAGTCCTGGATGCATCTCTTTAACATAAATTTAAAGCTATTATACATTAAGCAACCTGAAAGCACAGTCATGCAATTCTAGCATGAAGTTAAGATCAGGGAAGGGTGCATTAATGGGGAGCAACAAGAGAAATTTGCCTGCTGAATACTATAAACTGGGTCTTCATTAAGTGGCTTCATTATTTACTGTAAAATATGCATTTTTTCAGCATGTCAGACACATTTCTTAGATAGAAAATGTACTCTAATGGTAGGAATGGTATATGTTTTTCCTTTGCCTATGCTTTTATGCACTGAGGAAAGTAAGCCCTCAATAAATATTTTAATTGTATATTCATTAATTGATGCATATTTACAATACGTTAAAATTAATTTCAAAAGTCTTAAAGACATTAATTTTTGGAATATGGTTTCTTGAGGTTTTGTTAATTGCTGAGGATATTGAGTTGAATATTTTCATTATACAGCTATTAAGCAGATCCTTTATTGCAGGCATGTGCTAGAAACTAGAGATACAGTGAGATACCAGTGTACAAGAAAGACCTCTCCCTAACCGGTTTGGCTCAGTGGATAGAGCGTCATCCTGTAGACTGAAGGGTCCCAGGTTCGATTCTGGTCAAGGGCATGTACCTTGGTTGTGGGCACATCCCCAGTGGGGGGTGTGCAGGAGGCAGTTGATCGATGTTTCTCTCTCATCAATATTTCTAACTCTCTATCCCTCTCCCTTCCTCTCTGTAAAAAAAAAAACACAACACAAAACTCAATAAAGTATATATTTATTTTTTTTAAAAAAGAAAGACCTAGTTCCTGGTCTCATGGAATATATCCACATTTAAAAAAAATTAATATAAGACAGCACTAAAGAGTAACCCCCTCCAATAATCACATTATTTTAATGCTTAAAGTTTAGTATCTTTGACTTTTACTCTGTCTCTTTTTTAAATCTTTGTATTTCTAAATCAGTATGTACATAAGATTTAAAATTACTTTGCCTTTCTCACCTATTAAGTTACTTTACTATAGAAATTTATACCCTATTTGTACAGCATAGTGAGACATCAGGGCTACATGACATTATAAATTCTGGTCTAATCCTGTGTCCTTTTTCTGAACATGTAGTATAGATTTTTTTTTAAATATATTTTATGGTTTCAAAGAGGAAAGGACCACGAGGAGAGAGAGAAATATCTGATTGCTTGCTCTCGCACGCCCACCTGGGGGCGGACCCCCATTCAGCATGTGCCCTGTCCAGGAATCAAGCCATGACCTCCTGGTTCACAGATAGGTGCTCAACCAATGAGCCATGCTGGATGGGTTAGGTGTATTTTTTGTTTGTTATTGAGAAATCAGTTTTTATTGGGGAAGGGCATATAGAGAGCCAATAGTCACTCTTTACATTGTGTTAGTATTTTATTCTCCAGAGTAATCCTTTTGGATAGAAAGAATGACTTGTGCTTGTTGATATAACTCTGAATTTTTCTTTTTCTAAATATAATCTGCTGTCCCTCCTTCTTCAAAGACCTAGGGTCCCAAAATATAAATGAAATAATGTACAAGAAAGTTTTTTTAAACTGTGAGTTGGTGTGGGTGTGCTGGCTATTACTCATTTCAAATGAAGCCTTCTCTAAGTGTGGACTAAGTATGAAAGATTGTGAAACACATGCATTGTGCAATCACATTTTTTTGTCAAGTATTCATATATCAGAGAGGGCGAGGGTAAAGGAGGGGGGGGAGGGAGAGAGGGAGGGAATGTGAGGCCAAGAGAAAGCAATGATTTAACAGTAATTACCCTAGTCTGTGGTCGGCAAACTGCGGCTC
>NW_005871051.1:14064761-14098678 GCF_000147115.1 Myotis lucifugus | reverse complement strand
CCCCTGATGGGCCCTGCTCTGTGAGTGACAGGGGGCAGCACCCAACCCCTGATGGGCCCTGCTCTGTGACAGGGGGCAGCGCCCCAACCCCCTGATCGGCCCTGCTCTGTGCATCACAGGGGGTGGCGCCGCAAACTCCTCATTGACCCTGCCTTGAGTGTGATAGGGGGCGGTGCCCCAACCCCCCAATCGGCCCTACCCTGAGCGTGACTGAGGGTGGCATCGCAACCTCCCGATCTGCCCTGCTCTGTGCATGACAGGGGGCGGCGCCCCAACTCCCCAATCAGCCCTGCTCTGAGCCCGACCAGGGGCTGCACCTAGGGATTGGGCCTGCCCTCTGCCACCCAGGAGCAGGCCTAAGCCAGCAGGTCGTTATCTCCTGAGGGGTCCCAGACTGCGAGAGGGCACAGGCTGGGCTGAGGGACCCTCCCTTCCCCCCCGAGTGCACAAATTTTTGTGCACCAGGCCTCTAGTTGTATGTATATCTCTCTATCAGTATTTTAAAATGCAGATGCCCTGGGCAAGGGTAATTTGCCACAGATACCTTTTAATGGATCCTATTTTCAGATCATGTTTTTAGCAATGTAAAAATATTGATTGGAAATTTATGTGAAATAAGACACCTAAGTGCTTCTAGTTATTAATTAGCTATGGCCTTGGACAAAACACACAATTCTCTGCACTACTTTCTTCCCCGTGTGTGTAAATCAATAAGATTCTCTGAAGCTCTAAAAGTTAGTAATTCTATGATTGACCCAAAGTTGTTTAAGGTGTGATTCTGCTTTTTGCTCCATTTACTATTAGCCATCTATTTCTGGGTCTCCACATCTGAAGCCTCCAGACAAGGTTCCTTGGGGTGGTTGGGAAGCCGGGGAGACACAGAGAAGAGGAAATGAAATGACATTTCTGGTGTACTCCTTGCAGGGAACTTCACATCTACTTCATAACCACCTGAGAAGCAGCATTTTCCCATTGGAAGGAAGACATCTGAGACTCAGGGAATTAGAAAATGATCAAAGTTAGTATGACTAACCAAGAGCTGAGTTGGGAATGGAACCCTGGTATGCCTGTTTCTAAATCCCTGACCTTTCTGTCACAGCCAGATACCTCTTAGAAAGAAATCATAACATCAAAGGTTGGGGCAGGAAGCAGCTTCCAAGCTGATTTTCTTGCTGCTTGGCTATGTCTCGGTTCTAAAATGGCAGCCTGAAGCCCAGCTGGCGTGGCTCAGTGGTTGAGCATTGACCTATGACCAGGAGGTCATGGTTTGATTCCTGGTTGGGGCATCTGGATTATGGGCTCGATTCCCAGTGTGGGACATGCAGGAGGCAGCCAATTAACAATTCTCCTCATCATTGATGTTTCTATCTCTCTCTGCCTCTCCCTTCTTCTCTGAAATCAATAAAAATATATTTTAAAAAATAATAATAAAGTAGCAGCCTTCAGTCCTACAGTTTCTGTGGATGCTTCGATAGCTGACTGTATTGCCAGTAATTTTCAAAATACTGGTGCTTTGTCTTTCAGGCCCTTCAGATCTCCCAGGTAAATGCAAGTATGGTGTCTAAAGACTGATGTTCAAAAACTAGAACCTAAGAGGTTAAGGATAAGTAAATGCCTGGACACTTCTAGGAGAAAAGGCTGCTGGAGTTGGGAATTGGGGTTTTTATTGACCAGGAACATAAAAGATTTCTTTCTTGAGAACGTTTTTCTTTGTGTTTCTCTAATCCTAGAGGTTCAACAAGTATGAACTTGACAAAGGCAAAGCTGACAGCTTAATAATGGCTCAGCATTTATGTTGCTCTACAAGCTGTGGATTTAGATGTTTGTTTTCTTTTGTTTCATTGCAAGCAACAGTGACTGACCCTGTCTACTGTAAGGGAAATGGAATTTGTTGTAAGGCAAGTGTCTGTGTGTGTGTGTGTGTGTGTGTGTGTGTGAGGATTGTGGTGGTATTGGGATGGAAGAAAATGGAGGGCAAGGCTTGGGGACACCCAGCAATCACAGAATCACAGGGGCTCTAGAGTGATTGGCTATAAGAAGTCCCTTAGAAGGAACAGTCTGGCCAATGTTAGTATAGCACCCCCACTGGCCCTGAAGAAACACCTCCACCTGTTCCCAGATCCTTCCTTGTACCACGTACTCAAGACTCAAAGTCCCAGAGTGTCCAGTCGATCAAACCTAAATCAGCAAACAGAAAGTTGATTTCCTTAGGGTTTTTTATTTGTTTGGGGTGTGTGTGTGTGTGTGTGTGTGTGTGTGTGTGTGTGTGAGAGAGACTATACCCTCATGATTAGGCCCAATGAGGGATTCTAAAAAGGATCCTGGACAGATAAAGGAAAATTACATAGGGTTCTTTATACAGTTTCATAAGACAAATTAAAAACAGACTTATTCTGAAGAAATGATGTTAGTTCTGTTTTCTTTCGTTTGTACAAATATTAGCAAAACCTACATATGTATGGTAGAAATTTTCCTATTTCTTAGTGGTATAACTTCTTAATCCCTCTCTCATTTTTCTGTTGAATTTAAATTTTCTTATTTGATTTGCCTTCTACAAAAAAGGCTTTTAGAGTATGTCAGAGAACTTCAGAGCTGTTTCTTTCTTCAGACTGTGCAGATACAAATCCCTGGTGCTTTATTTTGAAATGACCTGAACTAAGTAAAGTGGACACATATCTGCATACAGGTAGATTTAATTAGGGAGATGCAATTGGGACTTCAAAATGACTAGATTTTACTTTGCTTAAGTGGAACAGTGACATCTAGTGCCTGAAAAATTATGTCACTGGATCAAAAGGAAGATAAGGATAGACTGTTTGGTGGTTTGAAGATGAATTAAAGATCACTTATTGGTTGCCTGCAGAGATTGGTCCTATATGCTGCCTCCTCCTCATTCCCATGGTGCACACTAGTGATCTCCTTCTTAGCTCTTCTTATTTCTGGACTCACCACATGTCAATGTATTACTCCTCAATTTACAGTTCTTTAAGAAATGCCTACATTTTCCTAACACTCTTATTTCCTATTACTTCCCCCAAAACATGCTCAGGTATTGTCAGTCTTGATTTCTTCACTTTCAAAAAACAAATTGGGAAATTTCTACTTTCACAACTTGATTTATGTTCCCTTTGCCTGAAAGGTTCTTTTCACTGTCTTTTGTCAAATTTATTTGCCTTTCAAGTTTTTATTTCCTGACATATCTTTCATTTCCCTTGTTTTACTAAATTCTTCTTATCTACATTTCTATAGCATTTAGATTCTCCATCACTTCCTGATTTTTGGTTATGATCTGTCTTGAATTGATTGCTTTTGTCTCTTATAGGATAGTTTGGTCTCATTGCTTAGATTGTAAATTTCTTGAGTTCAGGGAATTTCTATGCTTCTAAACAATCTTTTCAAATTGTTTGAGCATGTCAGTCAATGATTAATACATTTTTGCTAGATTTTTGAAATTTTGGTTTTATGTAACTTTGATAGTTTATTTTGGTAAATTTTGAAATTTTTAAAAATTTGATCTTAATATTTTGTAGATTCATTGCAATTTCAATTTATGTATTACAATAAAGAGAGTATTCCATGAAGCAAAAAAAAAGCCATATAACTTTGATGTTTACTGAAAACATCATTTAGAAAGAGATATTTAAAAATTTACTTAATGTTTCATCTGATATTTATATAAGTGCATTGAATATTCACACAAAATATTAAATTATAGCCCTTGCCAGTTTGGCTCAGTGGATAGAGCAATGGCCTGCAGACTGAAGGGTCCCGGGTTTGATTCTGGTCAAGGGCACACGCCCAGGTTGTTGGCTCAGTCCCCAATAGGTGGCATGGAGGAGGCAGCCAATCAATGATTCTCTCTCATCATTGATGTTTCTATCTCTCTCTCCCTTTCCCTTCCTCTCTGAAATCAATAAAAATATATTTTAAAAATTAAATTATAAATTGATTGCCCATAAAAGGTACAACTGGAAGAAATTATTGAAGATAATTCAGTTTTTTAAATTTACAGGTAAGGACAAACAGGCCTAGATTAATTGAATTATATATACACATATATGTAAATATTATATCAGATATACATGTAGTGAAGGTATATTAAAGAAAAATAAGTAGTGCTGCTAAAATACTGTATGCAAAACAACATACATTTTTCACTCATGAGATAATGAAATACTGTATATTTATGTATAATTTATATATAATTTACTGATGAAAATTATTATTATGTGATCTTGATAATCACACGGTACATAATTTTATTCCAATTATATACATTTACTTTCTAACACATACTTCTTAAAGTCATATGTATCTCGCACTGTGTTAGGTGCTGGGGTAAAAGGTGAGTGTTGCTTGGTTTCCTAGCTTTGAAAATTTTCTTAAATTTTTTTTCCATTTGGTCTAGTATATGAAACTGAAGCTGAAGATTAAGTCATGAGCCCCAAATCATACACTAATAGGCAGAGTTACAGCAGTAGAACAGAAACCTTCAGTCTCAGAGTTCAGAATTAGATCCACATTGTATTGCTACCTTTGAAATTATTATGGAAATGAGTTATATAATGACAATAAACATAAACTTAAAAAGAACAGTTCTTATTCATCAGAAAGTGATTTGACTAATTTGCTGAAACAGAATAGCCACAAAAAGTAACTTAGCTTTATCACTTCTAAATTTAGACTAGTGGCCAGGCTGGCATGGCTCAGTGGTTGAGGGTTGACCCAGAACCAGACAGTCGTGGTTGGATTCCCAGTCAGGATACATGCCAAGGCTGCGGGCTTGATCCCCAGTGTGGGGGCATGCAGGAGGCAGCCAATCAATGATTCTCTCTCATCATTGATGTTTCTATCTCTTTCTCCTTCTCCCTTCCTCTCTGAAATCAATAAAACTATATTTTAAATTTAACTAGTGTATCAATGTTTATTGGGAAATACGTTATCGTTTTCCCCAAGATATAGAATTTGTATTTTAGTCAACACTCTCCTGGTTAAGTAGAAAATTTTGTGCTTTCTGAGGTAATTCTTTTATTCCTCTGTGCCCATATTACCATTACCATTGCTACCCCATATTACCATTTCTCCCTGAGATTATTTGTCTTATAAACCAACCAGTTGTTTTGGTATCAGCTAGTATTGTTTTTACTTAATTATTTCCTTTAATTTCTCCTTGTATATGCTATACTCTTTTTAAAAAATATATATTTTTATTGATTTCAGAAAAGAAGTGAGAAGGAAAAAACAGAAACATTGATGATGAGAGAGAATCATTGATTGGTTGCCTCCTGTATACTCCACACTGGGGATCAAGCCTACAACCTGGGCATGTGCTCTGATTGGGAATCAAACTGTGACCTCCTGGTTCACAAGTCAACGCTTAACCATTGAGCAACACTGGCTGGGCTGTTATCTATAATCTATAATAATAAAAGCATAATATGCTAATTAGACTGGACAGCCGAACAACCTTCCAGACATCATTTCAGATGTCCTTCTGGATGAAGCTGCTGCGGCTGGGGCCAAGACAGAATTGGTTAGTGATCAGGCAGGCAGGCAGAGTGGTTAGGGGCAATTAGGCAGGCAGGAGAGTGGTTAGGAGCAATTAGGCAGGCAGGCAGGTGAGTGGTTAGGAGCCAGTGTTCCTGGATTGCAAGAAGGATGTCCGGCAGTTGGACATCCCCTGAGGGGTCCCAGATTACAAGAGGGTGCAAGCTGGGCCCCGCCCCTGTGCCTGAATTTCGTGCACCGCCCTCCAGTCTCTATATATAAAAGCCCAAGCAACCATTTGACCGTTTGACCATTCGACTGGTAGCTATGATGCGCAATGGCCACCAGGGTCAGACACTCAATGCACAGGCATGGGAACATGGAACAGACTGATGAATCTCAGAGGGAAGTGGGGAAGAGGGAGGGTGGGAAGAGATTAAACAAATATCTTATAAGCATACTAGAGGCCCGGTGCATGGATGCATGCACTGGTGGGGTCCCTTGGCCTGGCCTTCTCCCTCTCACAATCCGGGACCCCTCCGGGGATGTTGGAGAGCTGGTTTTGCCTGATCCTCGCAGGCTAGACCTTGGGACCCCACTAGTGCACGAATCCGTGCACCGGGCTCTAGTACTCTTTATAATGTACCACACTATACTACTCAATGTTTTGTGCTCTGTATACTTGAAGATACTTAACACACTTCCCATTTTCCTATTGAGAAAAGCAGAGCATGGATGTTGGGAAATAATAGGAAACTACAACATCATGAAGCAGATAAAAAATTTACAAAAGTACAGATTCAAAAGGAAACTACCTTCAGTAAGGTAATAATTGCAACACATTTGGATCCCTAAATTTTCTTGTACTGTAAATGTTTAAAGCTGCTACTTACTTAAAAGAGATATGATTTCAGAGTTCAAACGTCCAGTAACTTAAATGAAAAATGAATGGACTGTGCAATCAAAATTCTTTCCTATAATTAACATTGGAAGATTTTTCTTCTAGACCACTTATTACTGTTAGATTAGAATTGTATAATGTGCATTTTGGAAGAACCAACAGCAAATATAACTAGCAAGTAAATGAAGAAAATTCCTGATTTAGCATAAAACAGAACCTGTGAAGTCGATGTGGCAAGTTAGGAGATGAGATGCAGTCCAGATATCAGTGCCACACTGAGCCCAGTTTCATAAAGGATGCACGGGTTTCTTTTACTAGTCACCAGGAGTGGCTAAGCAACTGAACCTGCTGGTTGTTTCGTTGGTTGGTTCCTGTCCAAGCAACTCTACAATTATGTCAAAGCAAAAGTTATTTTTTGTTTCTTTTTGGCAAGTGTCTTAACTTTCATATGGAAATCAACATGAGTAAAATCTCTGGGCGGAAAGGAAAACCAGTTAATTATCTCACCAACTTTTAGCTACCTCTTGTAGCCATTTTATCCTCTTGACTCAGTCCAAATGACTTCTTAGAACTCAATTCTTTGGCTAAAGTACTAATTGTAACATGTAAAATATGTCCTTACAATTTTTGAGAGTTGTCTTCTTTATGTAAAAAAAAAATCTTGTTACTCCTATGTCTGGCCAGGTACTTGGTTCTCTTGGAAGGAAAGAACACCAGATAGATGCAGATGAAAGTAAATGAAAAAGCAATAAGGATTTCCCTATCCCAAACCAAACCTATTGAGATGCAAATCCTCACTGATTTGGGGAGGGGGGGCGTTGTTTGCATAGCGTACAACCCTGAAGCTTTATTCTTGGGCTCCAAGTACCAGACGGGAGGAGGAAGTTAGATGCTTCAGATTTACAGGGTAATAAAAGGAATTAGGTGTGAGATTCTAGTTTTTTTGTCTCACCTGCACCCATATTTCTGAATAAAGTCACCTTTATCCAAATACTGTGGTGGGGTAAAGGGGTTACTTAGAATATTAGAAATTACGTTTAATATAACGTATTTATTAAGTGATGATTATAAAAGTAAATTCTACTTGGTTCTATGAAATCAACAAAATGAAAAAAAGCTCGGACTTTAGAGCAGTAGCCTTATTTTATCTATAGTATATTTTAATGTGTGTATGTATACATACATATACATATTTAAGAGAGAGGACATGTGAATATTTCTCTTTACTATATCAGGGATAAAAGTTAGCTATAAACTAGCAGTTATAAGGGCAGAGAAGAGAAAGTAATTCTGACCAAGGGGTTATTCCACCAAGTTATTGTTCCACCAAGAGGTTGGTGAAAATCCTCTCCTCTCTGAAATTGTATCTCTGCTATCGTGTAAACATTTGTCGCTATATAACTTGAAGTCTTACCTTTTGATGGAGCATTCTGAAGAGGGATGTGAATAGAAATGTTAAGGAAAGTCAGTGGGGAGATGCTCTATTTATAAAAAAAAGTGGTATTGTTTTAATAGTTGGATGCTTACTGTAATATCTACTATGTGCCCAGGAATATTTTTAGTTACATGGCTAGCTTGCTTTAAAAAAATGAATTGCATATGAAATTGTATTTGGTTAGGAAGAAAGAGTTAGCATAGCACAGTTAGCATGCTATGTACCTTGCCTGTATTTCTACACTATAACTCCCATTCCTGTCCCTTTTGTCCGTTGCCCCTTCTTTCATCGTGGACTCATTCTTGCTGGTCTATTCCAACAGCTTCCTGATGGGTTTTTTTCTTTATTTGAGCCTTCCAATCCAATCCATATGCTGCTGCTAAACTCCGCTTTCTTAAGCATTGCTTAAGTCATTTCATTTGTGTCTCCATAACAGTTCTTCAATTGTCCCTATTTCCTGCTCCATTGAGGATGAAATCCTAAGTGCAACAAAGCTTTGCATGTTGAGATCCCAAATCCCATGTTGCTTCTTTCAGTGGTATTTCCAAATATGCCTCTGCTGTGTTTGAAAGTGGCACATAGTGCCGAGTTTAGTATGTGACTCACATTTATTTTTAAAAACAAATTTTCTGTACTTAAAAAAATTTGCCATGTCATTTTGAAAACTTAATGTATAGAAGGTTATATTTAGTTCTAAGTTACAAAATGGTACCAGGATAGCTTTTTGACCTGTCAAAGAAAATTACTTATAAAATTAAATTCCTGCCATCTAACACAGTTTTTATAGAAATGAAATATCAACCCACAAATAATAAAACAGCACTTTTCATCAATATAAAAATATCTGCATTTATAATGCTAAATTTAATTTTTACTCTTTTATTATTGCTAATTCTGATTTTTCAATAAGTCTGAAAATGACACTTCAGGGATAAAGCAAAGAAGGTCATACATATTTTGGGTCTATGAGTGCACAAATCAATATTTATTCATTATAATATCTAAATTAGAAGGGATACGTGTAAATGAGAATTGAACCTATACAGACAGCTCAGGAAAACAAGTAAGAGAAAGATGAAATTTCTTACGAAGATATTATGAAAGAACAAAAGTACAAATAGAAGTTATCTACAAATAACTTGCAAAAATGATGGAGTGAGTAGGTAGCATCACCAAGGCCATTATCACCAGCGGTTATTAATTATAGAAGTAAAACTGTACCTAAAGTGGTTTCAGCTTACAAAGTCTTGCAACCTCGTTGGAGTGAACTTATACATAAATAACACAGAAATAATTATTTCTAAGCCCAAACAAATGATTCTGTAGTGTTTTTCCTAAACTATACTAGTATATTGCCTCAACCTAAACCATATTTTTCAGCTAATAGCAATGTGAAAATATAAAATGATTTTTTTTCTGAAGCCCTTGTTTCCTGAATATTGGTGGCCAATTGAGATTAAATTATTTCATCTCTCTTAAAAGATTTAGTTTATTTTACCCTATGTTGGAAGATGTTAAATAATTTCAGAAAAACAGTTTATTTTTCAAAAGAAGAAATTACAGCCCAAAATACACATACTAAACTGGTTGGATCACAAGGCAGGAAATGCAATATTTTATACATCTGAATTCTTGAGAATTAGCTGAGCTCAGTTTTTCTGAGCAATTGCCCTACTCTTGACAGAAACTAAGAAAGCAGCATGGCTATTTGAGATAATTACATAGTACACTCAACTCTAATTCATCACTATTTGTGATGCTATAGTTAAGGAGTTTCTTGCATTTTTCAGGTTTAGTTCTTATTTTGGGGATGGCAATTCAGTTATAAAAATTTTCTCCTGGACTGGAACTTTTGTATACAAAGTCTTTGTCAGAGTAAAAACACTATGAAATTTTCATAAATGGCACTAACCTCACATTATTAAACATTATTTTATATCACAGTAAAACCATATTTTTATAACATATTCATATGTGAGTTATAGTTCCATGTTTATTGTTTCCTTGTTACTTGTGTGTATTAATGTGTTCACCTGCTTTTAAAAAAAACAGGTTTTTGATTGTACCATTCAGACTACACTGTAAAATAAATTTTAATATCAAAATATTGACACCTATCTGCAAAGAGGTAAGTATCAAACTATAACTTACTAGAGGCCCGGTGCACAAAATTTGTGTGTGTCCCTCAGCCCAGCCTGCACCCTCTCCAATCTGGGACATCCCTCTCACAATCCAGGACTGCTGGCACCCAACCACTCGTCCGCCTGCCTGCCTGCCCCTGCTTCTGCCTGCCACCCTGATCACCACCTAACCACTCCCCTGCCAGCCTGATCAATGCCTAACTGCTCCCCTGCCTGCCTGATTGCCCCTAACTGCCCTCCCCTGATGACCTGGTCACCCCTAACTACCCTCCCCTGCAGGCCTGGTCCCCTCCAACTTCCCTCCCCTGCCAGCCATCTTGTGTCCACATGGGGGCAGCCATCTTTGACCACATGGGGGTGGCCATATTGTGTGTTGGAGTGATGGTCAATTTGAATATTACTCTTTTATTAGATAGGATAAGTATAGCATATACAGTTCAGTGCAAAGTATATAATCAAATATATTTTAAAACATATGTGCACACACCCTAGCTGGTTTGGCTCAGTGGATAGAGCACGGGCCTGCAGACTGAAGGGTCCCAGGTTCAGTTCCAGCCAAGGGCACATGCCTGGGTTGTGGGCTCGGATCCTTTACTGGGGACATTGCTCAATCAATGATTCTCTCTCATCATTGATGTTTCTCTCTCTCTCTCCCCCTCTCCCTTCCTCTCTGAAATCAATAAAGAAATATATTTAAAAGATAAAATAAAACACGTGTGCACAAAGAGTCCCCTTTGCTGTGTCATTGTTATTATCTACATCTGAGAAACTAAAGCATATTTAGCTCAGTTTTTTAACTAATCAAGCATTTTTGGCCTATGTATTTTCACAGAAATATTTAAAAGAAGCATTGTTAGGCCAATATCTATATTAAATGTAAGAAGAGTTTAAGAGAAGAAAAATATGTAAACTGTGTATCTAAAGTATTATTTGGTCTCAGTTGCATTTAATATGTAATTGTGGGTTATATGCTCTATTTTCTGTCATTAGATAGTCTATGTTTCTACAGGAGCCAAATTTCTCTAAGGACTTTTATGAAAGTAGGATTGGATTGGCTTCCCCTATATTTTAAGCATGACCTATGGAATCCAATAGAGAACCTGACTAACCAATGCCAATCAAGCAACTATAAAACAGACAAAAAATATGGCTGCTCTATTAGTTTATTTGCTAAAATTGAATGGGAAAGGCATCCTACATTTTAAGATTTGCAGGAGTTTACAGCTTTTATAAATAACAAATAGCCAGGATTCTGTATAATAATTCTGAGTATAATAATTGATAAATCAATATGAATGCAATTAACTTTACAGCTCATCTGATGAATCCATTCTTGGCATGGGTTCTGCCCCTTCTCACAGTTTCGTGCCAATCTCTATTCCCAAGTTACCCATGTAGGCCAATGATTGCAATGCAATTAGACTGATGAGGATCAAGAGAATTACAAAAAAGCTCCACTGATAACTGCTTACTTGGTTTTATCTATATAAGAATAAATAAAGCTATTGCATATCAAATATAATTTTTTCACTTCCAGAATCTCTCAACTAAAATGAAAAAAGAAGTAGGTGAAAACGATAAGTACTTCATTTAAAAATGACATCTAATTTTCAAAACATATTTTCTTGCTGTGAAATTGAATGTGTTGAATTTCCCATTGTTGGATGACAGAATACTTATTTATAAAACCAGAGTCACTAAATAAGAGCCAAGATAAAATATGGTCAATTATTTTACTTTCATACTTCAAAGCATTGAGTACAATGTATTCAATGAATAATCTAATCTGCAAAAGAGATCTATTTGAAGAAGCAATAAAGTACAAGAAATAAAAAGAATTCTTGAGCTCTATATTTTTTATAAATTATATCATGTTATATCATATCATCTTACTCCCCAAAGAGAGCAGACCACCTTCTATATTAAGTGGTCATTTGTTGAAGGGACATAAAGATGACAAAATTGAGCTAATCACTGGTCAGATAAATGCTCTCTGTTTCTTTGCAAACCACATACACAGAGTTGGAAAGAAAAAAATGAACTGTTTTTATTGCACATGTATGCTGTGGTATATGTACTTTAACAGCCTTTTCTGAATAGTAATTCATTATCCTCAGCTGGAGGTGAACCAGCTGGTAGGTGTTAGAGATGGGCTGTGACCCTAGATAGTTGGCACCAGACACTGGACGCTTAATCCCCACACTATGCTCCCTCTGTGGAATATTAGCCTAAAATGGAATTCAGTGACTTCTAAAGTTAGCGGCGATGTTTATAAGGGCACTAATAATTCTCTAGCATTAAACACCAACTTGTTCATGATTATTACTTGGGTATGGGACCAGAGTAGGTTATAGAGGGTGTTGAGTTTCCCAGTATTAATGTTGGCGTTTTTTCATTCGGTAAAGGATCTTTCAAAAAGCAATATAAAATTTGGAGACTTCTGGAAGACCAGTTCTGAATCTAGTTCAACATCCCATATTACATCATCCCAACTGAACCCTGTAACAAGATTTTTTTAAAAATATTTTTTTATTGATTTCAGAGAGGAAGGGAGAGGGAGAGAGAAATAGAAACATCAATGATGAGAGAAAATCATTGATTGGCTCCCTCCTGCATGCCCCCTACTAGGGTTCGAGCTCACAACCCAGGCATGTGCCCTTGACCAGAATCGAACCTAGGACCCTTCAGTCCACAGGCCGAAACTCTATCCACTGACCTAAACCGGCTAAAACTATAAGGAGATTTTTATTTATTTTTATTTTTTAATATATTTTATTGATTTTTTTACAGAGAGGAAGGGAGAGGGATAGTTAGAAACATCGATGAGAGAGAAACATTGATCAGCTGCCTCCTGCACACTCCCTACTGGGGATGTGCCCGCAACCAAGGTACATACCCTTGGCCGGAATCGAACCTGGGACCCGTGAGTCCACAGGGCGACGCTCTATCCACTGAGCAAAACCAGTTAGGAATATAAGGAGATTTTTAAGTCCTTACTAGTAGGTGTTTGAAAAAGGATTTTATTTTGACAAATAAAATCCCCAAATATTATCACTTATTTTTTGCAGTACTCATCCTTTCTATGAAAGAACCATAAATACAAATTTGGCAAAATATTATGAATAATCTTGTACAAGACGCAAACATACATAGTGCAATATTGCTTATTAAGATGATATAACGTTAACTAGAGTGCCTCCTTTTGAAGTTGATGCATCTAAATTCTCATCCTTACTAATATTGAGTGCTTTATATAAGAAATCTCATATCAATGAAAATATTCTTTTGAAAAAAGAGTATTAATTTTCTTTCTAAATTAAAATTTAATCTGAAATTCCTAGAGAATATTTTTATATCAATTGCATTTTGAGACAGAAATAAATTTATAAACCATAGAATCTTTGAGCTGAAAGAAACTTCAGAAATCAAAGTCTTGCTATAAACAGTATCTGTTGCTTTTGGCTGCCCAGCATCCATTCTCCCCTGTGCTAACAATACTCTGGTTTTCTTAGGGACTATTCTGCTCTGCGCTCTCAAGTCCTTGTGATTGGGTGTAACAGGTCATGCTTGCAACCCCTTACCTCAATATAGTTCTGGTTAATCAGAATAGTTCTCCTGGTCATGACCTCTTCTGGTCACATGATACGTATCAGGCAAAGCAGATTTAATTTCAGAGCTGTTATCAGGAAAGTGAAGCTCTATCTTAACTGGAGTAGCTGTGAAGATTAGATGGTAGCTTCAAACTGTCTATCTTGCCAACCTCAGTTTGTGAGAGGTTACCTGAATAAAGCCAACAAACACTTTGGAAGCAGAGAAAAATTTGGAAAGAGAGCAATGCTGGGTGAGGCTGTCTGAGTCCCAGAATAGAGCTCTATGAGTTCTACTCATAAAGTTCACTGAAAGCAGATGTTCCACAACATTTATTCCTGTTTAATGTCATCTGATATTTGATTAAGTACTTCACACTATAGTGACATTGAATCTTGTGAGGAAACCAGTGCCATTGTCAGCATCAACGTGTGTTAGGAATTTTATCATATTGAAAATAGAATTGCTTCTTTTCCAATTTTTCCGTTGATTTTATCTCTGCCTTCTGGAGATATCTCTCTTTTATAGAGAAGCCCATCAAATACAAATACTATCTGTCCTCTAAGTCTTTTATCAGTAAAACAGCTGCAGTTAAGATTATAAGTAAATATATATTTATGTTAGAACTTTCACACAAAAAAACAACTGTGAGATTTGTTCTTTTAAGAATAATGAACTTCATCAGTCATCCATTAATAATCCTGTTTTAGAGACAGAGAAAAATGCTGCTAATTAGCTGGGGTTAAAGGTGTGTTTGTTAGATGCATGGGCTGCAGCCTTACAATTAAGGCTGATCACCCGTGATTTGAAGGATGAAAAATCCCACCTGCTCCATATTATCTTCTGAAAGTCATATCAGTTAAAGCCAAAGTTTAATAGATCCCTGAAGGATCTATTAAAATTAAATTATTTAATTTAAGGGAAATATATCATCTCCCTTAATTGATTAACAGCAATTAATTCATTATCAGGAATTAGAGAAAAGGGAATAGAATTCAGGAATATTTTTTAGAGAAAAGGGGTATGAAGAGGACTATGGAACATCAGATGATGTTCAAAGGGAACTAGGTGGGAAATTGTGTAGGGCCCCTTTGAAGTATAGAGTCCAGGTTATGGGCTAGTGGTGATTAAGTTATTGGGAGGATATTCCTGCTCCTCGTTTGCTCACAGAGAAGGGACTTTGGTCTGTCTCCAAATGTGTGTGTGTGTGTGTGTGTGTGTGTGTAATTGTATACATACAATCATTTCACCTTGACTTGTCCTGGTTAAACTAAAGGAGTGTTGGTATTGAGTAAATGTCAGTGTGGATCTAATTGTTATTTGTAACTCCTGAATCAACCTAAACATATAAAGGGGATTTTGAAATCTCTGTCTCCTACTAAATTAATGAAAGCAATTCTAACTTAAAATGTTCAGGTGCATTGTGCTATATTAGGTGTTTTATTACTAGTGGCGATCAAAGCAGCAATTTGAAGATGTGTCTATGTATTGGTTTCCTATTGCTGCTGTAACAAATTACCACAAATGTGGCTACACAAGACAGCTTCATCACCTTACAGTTCTGTAAGGTCAGAAGTTTGACATGGTGGCTCTCTCTAGGCTGAACTCAAACTTTGTCAGGGCTCTGTTTCTTTAGGCAGTGGTTCTCAACCTTCTGGCCCTTTAAATACAGTTCCTCATGTTGTGACCCAACCATAAAATTATTTTTGTTGCTACTTCATAACTGTAATGTTGCTACTGTTATGAATTGTAATGTAAATATCTGATATGCAGGATGGTCTTAGGCGACCCCTGTGAAAGGGGTCGCGACCCACAGGTTGAGAACCACTGCTTTAGAGGCATTAGGGGAGAATTACTTTCCTCGCCTTTTCCGGCTTTTAGAGGCTGACTGCATCTTTCAGATCATGGGACTCCTCTATCTTTAAAGCCAGCAGTGGTGGATCAAGTTCTTTACTTCCTGATCTGCCTTCTTCTAATTTTTAGGAATCAATAATTAGATTGGATCCACGCGGATAATTCAGAGTAATCTCCCCATCTCAAGGTAATCGTACTTGTATCTGAAACCCAAATTCTCTTTTTCCATGAAAGAGAATGTATTTACAAGTTCCAGGGATTAGGGCATGGATCTCTTTGGGAACCAACATTCTGTTTAATGCAGTCTATTCCATAGGATATGTTCATTCCTGAAAAACTTTATGCTCTGTCAAATGACACTCCAAAAATAATAGGGCATGTAGGAAAAAATATAGGGTTGGAACAGGAAACTCAAAACCTTTGCAGTTTAGTAACTAAAACACTAACAGAAATAATACCAGTCCTAAAAATATGTTTAAAGGCATATTGGATTTCTAATAAATATACACTACTTTAAATACTAGTATAGGGTTTTACTTTAAAAAACTAGGGTGGGGAGGGATGTACCCTGATGGAAGCAAGTCTCATAAATGAGTGGAGCTGCTGAGTTATAAAGGCAAAGCGAAATATGCAGAAGACAGGAACATATTATAATAAGCACTTCCAATAGTCACATAGTATGTGGGCCGACAGAACCAAGAAGAATGGTGGATCAAAGGGCATGCCTGGAATACTTACGTCACCACTGCTCTCTGTATTCAGCTGTGTTGTCTATTTTGTGTTTTGACCTACAACTTTAATGTGCTCTGAAAGTCGTGTAAGAATCAAAGGGGTTTCTGTGCTATACCAAAATCTCCTCCTATGTACCAATTGCATTTGAACTAACCCTCTAAGTATATTCCCAAGAGCAAATTGTGTGTAATGTTCAAACTTAGTACAAAGCCATCTTAGAGTCATAAGGGAAGTCAGGGTTACCTAAAAGTCCCAAGATATTGTTAATTGACCATCACTGACAATGACTCATGACTGTGAGTCAGTTACTAGAGGCTGAATGTGTGTCATGGAAGGGTCAACTTCTCAATGTCATGCAGAATGTTAAGTCATCGTGGCTACTGAGAAATGACTATGGCAAGGACTTGGGAATGCATCCTCTCTGGAAGAGGGAGACTCTAACTTAGAAAATCAAGGCACCTGTAACTAGAGGCCTCCCCAAGGCTTCCAGGCCTAATAAAGAGAGGGAAAGCAAACGCTCAATGACACTGTCCTGTAGAACAGGATACTTGTGGAGAGTGGCTACAGTGTTTGGGCAGGTTCAAGCCTTGGACTAATGAGAGGGCACGGTCCTCTTGTGGCAAAGCCATGTGCAAGTCCTAGCTTGAAGGGCAAAGCCCTCCCAGCACAATTATAGCCAAAAGCTATAGTTGTAAACTTGACCTTATGGTCCGAACCTGCGGTCCCACGTGGCTGAGTGGTATGGGCTGCGGGAGGTGCAGCAAGTGCTGCCAAAACAAAGCTTGGTCAGGTGCACGTAATGGAGTAGATTCGAAAGCAAGAATGTTGTAAACATCTTGACCATGCCCTTACTTTGCCTCGTGGAATCTGGCTATAAAGTAAAGACTCGACTTGCAGGCCGTGGCACTGTCTCTCCATCAGAGAAGCAGATTCCCGCCTAGCCCCAGCTTTATTCTCCTGTCTGTCTTTTCTAAATCCTTCACTGCTCCCCCTCAGCTCCACCCATGGTGGCACAGATACTAAGGCAGGGAGAAGCATGTTGAAACCTGGAAGGGCATATCAAGAGAGAACTGAGAGCGTTTGTTTTTGTGCCTCACTATAGGAGCACCATGTTAAATGGGAAATTAGCATGAAACAATGAGAATTTAGCTTGATCCCACCTCTATTCTTTTTTAAAGATTTTTTTAAATTGATATTTAGAGAGAGAAAAGGAGAGGGAGAGAAGCATTGATGTGAAAGCATACATCCATCAGCGTGCCTCCTGCACGCCCCTCCTGGGGACTAAGCCTGACACCTGGGCTTGTGCCCTGACCAGGAATGGAACTGGCAGTGCACAGGATGACACCCAACCAACTGAGCCACACTGGCCAGGGCCCCACCCCTATTCTTAAATAAATTACTTCTCTGGCTTATTTATTAATTCATCAGAATATCCGGTGTCACTACCTTGTGCTAGACACAGAGCTAAGAACTGAGAATACTGTATAGTGGTGAATATTAAGAGGTCGTTTCTGCCCTCACACATTTGGTGTGTGAAACAGGTTTTCAGCAAATTGTCACAGTAATATAATTAAAAATTGTGACAAGTGCTATGAAGGGAAAGTAACAATGCTGTAAGAACTTATAAGAGGAAGGCATAATCCTAACCTGGCGGTGTGTGTGGGATAGGAATTGTGCGTTTACATTTAAATGATTACCACAAAGCAGTACGCCTGGAATCTAAGTGAGCGGCATTTCCCATGTGCACAGCAATGACAACAGTAACATATATTTTATATCTACTGCAGTTGAAGCAGATCCATCGACCTTTTGATTTCATTTGCTTTAACACATCATGGTTGACTACCAACCTGATGTGCAATTGTTATTTGAAAAGTCAATGGCAACCTGACACATCAATACACTACAACTCCTGCAACTGACTAGTTTTATTTAAAGCTTTATGGTGTTTTTCCCTTTTGCACTACTATTTTGGTATGTCATATGTCCACTAGGGGTCAGTGCTGCCCTTTCTTAGGAGCTTTGCAAACCCAGTTCTTTCAACTTAGATATTGGGGGCAAGGGAGGAAAAAGAAATAGCTTTTCTGGTTTGGAAATAAATGGCCAACAAAATAAAATAAAATAAAAAGAGACTTTAAAGATAAAAGAAAATTGGATTTCTTTTTTAAAGGACATGTTACAAAAAGACAACTTTTTTTTATCAGTCAATTGAAAGACTAAACAGAAATATAAATTATGAATACCTGAACTGTTGACTGTGTTGCAATATAAATTTAATTTACAATCTATATTGTTTTTAATCTGTGTCACCAAATATGTTTCAAAAACCTATTTTGTAGTCAGGAACCCTACATATATAGTAGTGTATTTACTGTATTGTATACCATATAAAATGAATTTGTATGAGGGACTTAATAATTATTTAATTTCTCAATGTTATAGCAAAATACAGAAATATTTAAGAAATGTGAATTTAATCACACAAACTATTTTACATGATACTGTAGAAAATCTAGGCTGATTTTTGTTTTTGTTGCTATTAATCCTCCCCTGAGGATATTTCTTCCATTGATTTTTCAGAGAGAATGGAAGGGAGGGGGAGAGTCAGAGAGAAACATCTATGTGAGAAAGACACGTCAACTGGTTGCCAACCCAGGTACATGCTCTTGACCAGAATCAAACCTCAGACCCTTCAGTCCACAGACCGACACTCTAACCACTGAGCCAAACCGGATAGGGCTAGGCTGAATTTTAGAGTATAAATAAGAAATAACCAAAAATTCTGGTTTGTGAACAGTTGATAAATATAATATTTGGCTTTTCTGCATTCATCAAGGAAATGTCATTAGTAAATTTTATAAACATTTTATTTTAATTTCCCTGGTGTATTCTGCTACATATATGTGTGTTTTAGCTGGTCTGGTTAACATATAAAGTATAAAAGGTATTTCATATAGTAAAAGAGTGAAAATTCACCCTACCTGTATTTCTGATCCAAATCTTCTCGTGATATTTGACATATCACTTATTCGTGTTTCACTTCCTTTATTTATATTATTTTTTATATCTTACTACTAATTGAACATTTGCAAAGGTAAGTTAGACAAAATTATTTTATAGTTGATTTCAGAATGTTTTAGCACAAAAAGGAATTTTCTGGCAAGCAACACATCTGGAAAAAAATGTAGTTAATTTAATAGCTTCTTGATTGTTTTCAGAATGCCAATAGCCACATTCACCTATAAAGCTTATGTTTCCTTGGTTTCCTTTCTTAGGTAAAATGTGAGCTTTTTTTCCCCCTTGTGATGGTCACTAGAGCTGACTTTGAAGAAGGCAACAGTATTATTGGTTCAGTTCCGTAGTACTTCCATATGAAAAACTTCTAATAAAAATGCTTGCATAGATCTTTATGCAATGATGCTTAAAATAAACTAAAGTAGGACTGGCTTATAGAAGTGCTTAAAAGATTGCAGACCATGCCTAGGTACCTTATGCTGGCAGTAGCACAGTTGTTGCTCGCTCTTCACCTGGTTCTGTTTGTTATAGCCCAGGGGAGGTCAAAACATATAATTTAAAATTACCTTCCGTTGATTTGATCAATAAAACTTATTTAAATGTGTAACATTGAAATACTGTGGAACGGCTGGCATTTCTCATGGAAAGTTTTCTACTTTCATAAATATGTCTATAATGTGTGTTGTGTATTGTGAAACAGGACAATGTCTCCACACACACGCACGCACTTTCAATTGTCATGGGTTCTACAGGTACAGAGAACATTCTCTCTTCTTTTCTGAAGTTAAAACATGATCCTGGCCCTGGCTGGTGTGGCTCAGTTGGTTGGAGCATTGTCCTCTACACTGAAAGGTTGAGGGTTCGATTTCTGGTTCAGGGCACATACATAGGTTTTGGGTTTGATCTTTAGTCTGGGCACGCACGATAGACAACCAGTGATGTTCTCTCTTGCATAGATGTTTCTCTCTCTCTGTCTCTCTCAAATCAGTGAGCATATCCTCAGTGAGAATTAAAAATAAATACATCATCCTGTTAGTAAAATACTAAATGAATATGCAGTAAAATTAAGTATATATTAAGCAATTATTTTAAATATATTTTATTGATTTTTTACAGAGAGGAAGGTAGAGGGATAGAGAGTTAGAAACATCGATCAGCTGCCTCCTGCACACCCCCTACTGGGGATGTGCCTACAACCAAGGTACATGCCCTTGACTGGAATTGAACCTGGGACACTTTAGTCCACAGGCCGAACCAGTTAGGGCTCTATTAAGCGATTTTGTCCATTATACTTGAACAGTAATAAAAAGAAAGATGACTGAGACTGTGTTTTCAATTCTTTGTGTTAGAAGCTTAAGAAAAAACAATAAAGATAGCTTTTAGTCATAGAGACTTAAAGCAAGAACTCGAGAATGGTTGGCATAAGAAAAATGAGCTGTCCTGAGGATGTGAGAATTAAAATGAAATTATGAAGCCTTATAAGTTCAGATATGTCAGAAAAGAGAAAGGGTGACAAAGTTTGTTATTTCCCTCTGAACTCTATAAGGGCTTGGCAAGTTGTCAGTCCCTTCAAAAAATGTAACACTACAAATGCAAAAGTAAGTATTTCTGAAACAGTTTTTCTTTTACTTCTACAGTTAACAACTGTCCTTACTACTGCAAATCGCAGATACCCATATAGACTAATTTACTTAGTAAACATTTACTGGGTACCTTTTTTCATAGCAGACATTTTGGTAGGGAATCTGTGATTAAGAGCATAGGTAGTGAGTAAAATCAAGTTCTACAAAAGCCAGACTTACCTGCCTTTAGTCTGCCTGTCTGAACTTCTCTGTTTGCAGACATAGGGTGAATAATTATAAAGGCAGTGTTTATTAAAATACATTTCATTTTCAAAATTGAGCTATCAGCTCTTGAAGTGTGTATACATTTTTGGGGGGACATCCTGTATTTTACTCACATTAACAACCAGTGCCTGTTATTTTATGGTGTTTTGTAGGTTTATTACTCAGTTTTGGCATCTTTAGATGATTGCAGGACATTTATTTCTGTCTGCAGGGAGGATATCTCAGGAGTTGTACCTCAATCCAGGATAAATGTGGGTCTTGAGTAAATCCACTGAAAAGAGTTTTTAATTATAATTGACTTGTTCTCCACACAAAAGAGGAGTATAGAATTCTTTAACCATGTCTTAAATGAAACTCATTTTTTCCATGGTAGTTTTTCATGTGTAATCTTTTAAATTATATCCTAAGAAAAGCCATTTAATCTTTATTCAGGGTTGGATGGCCTGCTCAGTTTTAACCAGTTACATTTGGAGTAAATAGGCTATTTTAGAATGTCTTATTGGCAGTTGTTTATATCTGACTAGAGGCCTGGTGCACTAAATTAGTGCACGGGGCGGAGGTCCCTCAGCCCAGCTTGCACCCTCTCGCAGTCCAGGACCCCTCGGGGGATGTCCGACTGCCTAAATTGCCGCAGCTCAGTAGTGCTGCCGTGGAGTTGGGAGAGGCTCTCTCTGTGGCAGCTGCATTCCCAGCCATGAACCCGGCTTCTGGCTGAGCAGTGCTCCCCCTGTGGGATCACACTGACCACCAGGGGGCAGCTCCTGCACTGAGCATCTGCCCCCTAGTGGCCAGTGTGCATCATAGCAACCAGTCGTTCTGCTGTAACGGTTGATTAGGCTAATACACACACACACACACACACACACACACACACATACTAGAGGCTCAGTGCACAAAAATTTGTGCACTTGTGAGGGTCCCTCAGCCCGGCCTGTGCCCTCTCACAGTCTGGGACCCCTCGGGGGATGTCTACCTCCTGGCTTAGGCCCACTCTCCAGGGGATTGGGCCTAAGCTGGCAGTCAGACATCCCTCTGGCAGCCCAGGAGCCCTCGGGGGATGTCCAGTTGCCAGCGGGGAGCAGGCCTAAGCTGCAGTCGTACATCCTTAGCGCTGCTGAGGAGGCGAGAGAGGCTCCCGCCACCACCGCTGTGCTGGCACCCCTGTGGGAGCGCACTGACCACCAGGGGGCAGCTCCTGCATTGAGCGTCTGCCCCCTGGTGGTCAGTGTGTGTCATAGTGACCAGTCATTCCCAGTCGTTCTGCTGTTAGGGTCAATTTGCATATTACCCTTTTATTATATAGGATATAGATTGCCTTTATTTGATACGTTCAACTGTTGTCCCCAAGACCTTATCTTGCAATGCTCATGGGTTTATCACTCATTTTGTGAGATCTGTTCTTTCTCCTCTGTTTGAGGTTGGTGATTGTTCACATAAGAGTATTGCTATTTGATTGATTTTAGTGCATTTCACTCTTTAAATCCCAATTTGTCCTTTCCTTTCTTTAATATTGTCTACTCTTCTTGATCATAGTTCTAAATTTATTTTATTTCTCTTTCAGTGTTTAATAAGCATTCCTTGTAGGTCTCTTAGAATATCTAATTATTGTTCAGCAGTCTTTATTCTTTTTAAAACTATCAAATCTTTGATTAAGTGCTCAAAAGTAGTTAAAATGATATGATTAGGTAAACTCTCAGAAAGGCATAGAATTCTTATGGTACTTTTATGTATTATATAAAATATAACATAAGTGCTTCTGTTTAACATTTCATGTAGAAATTCTGAAAACATTTAGAAGTGGGCTCAGTAAATGCAGGCACAGAAACAATTCATACACACTGTCACTGTGTGTCTGATGTTCCTCATTGTCAGTATTTATAAAGGAACAGTGGTGATTTTCACAGAATCACTGCTGTGACTAGAGTGATTTGTTTCACTGTAAATTTTCAGTGGCTTTTCTGTTGAAACCTTCTAGCTGTGCACTGGGAAAAATATTCTTAATAATTTTTTTTTACAGAGAAATGATGTTTTCATTTTCCAAGTCACCCATACTTAAAACCTTGATGTCATTATTGACTCTCTGTATGCCATTATTGTCCCCTTCAGTCACTAAATTCTACAAGTTCTTCTTAGAAAAAGACCTTGGCCTCCTTCCATCCCTGTAAGTTCCCACTGAAATTATCAGGCAGTCATATCCACATTCCTAGACTACTTACCCCTTTCTCCTTAGTCAGACATTCAAAACACTTCACAGTCTGGCTCAGGCCATCTTTCCAGACTAAGTGCACCTAGGCCTCCCCTGGAATCATCTGCACCATTTCTCCAGTCCACCTATCATCATCTTAACAAGTTGCATATGTTTCTACAACTGCATCCTTTCCTGATGGAATCTCTGCCCCATTTCCCTCTTTTCAAAGGTCTCCTCACTCCTCACATAGTTCCCTTAACTATGACTTACAAACATCTCATAATTGGCCACCTTATTGTTATTTAACTTTGCAAATGTAAGATGTCTCTTGAATTAGATTTCAGGAATGAGTCATATTTATCCCATCTCTGTATCCCCAATTTCTAGAAGAGTCTTTAGTAAATACTCTTAAAGTAGTTACTTTAAAGCCTCCCTACAAAGTATGCAAATAATATTATGTCATCATGTCTCAGTGAAAATGTTATTACATTTTCATGACTATTGCTGTTATTATAGCAATATTATTTTCCTCCATGGAACATTGCCATCATGAGGCCCTTTGAGTGTAAGGACAATGATAACACAAATTTAATTAAAAAATGCTATGTACTCCCTAACCAAGTCGATTCCCTTTTCATCAATAAGACAAAAGCTCTATTGAATGTGTTATTGCACTGATAAAGTAATTTCAGAATTAGATTACAATGCAAATTAGTTGGCTAGGTTGCATTTTATTCTTGGTAGAAATATGAGAGACAGATGTGATTATGATGGACTTCTAGATAAAATCAACTTTTTCTGACTTGTGGAAGTATGACATAAAAAGGTAACCTGACCATTAGTAACCTTCGCGGGGTCCTTTTCTGTGTGGAGGATTACTAATCCATGTAATGCCATGAATGAAGTAAAAAGGAAAAAAAAACACAGCCTTTAAATTTACACGTTTGACAAACAATGGCAGCATGATTTTCACTGGTATTATAACATTTATGCTGTATTTTGAATTAGAATTTTAATAAAGAAGCATACAAACCAGGAAAAAGTCAGTCAGATGGATCGTAAAGACAAGAGTTTAGGCAAATGTGTCCTCAAAATTATATTTTAAGAAACACAGTGTATTTGTTTTATGTCATACTAGAGGCCCAGTGCACGAATTCGAGCACAGGTAGGGTCCCTTGGCGTGGCCCGTGGGGATTGGGCCAAAACCACAGTCCAACGCCACCTGCTGCTCCCACCTGCCACTCCTGCTCATCCTGGCCCCACTGTGCCTGCCGCGGTCTCGCGCCCAGTCAGTCCTGATTGGGAGAGGCTTGTGCTGCCACAGCAGCGCTCGCCAGCCGTGAGCCCTGTGTCTGGCACCTGTCCTGGGAGGGCTGGGGGTGGGACATGATCAACCCTCCGGACACCCTTGCTGGCCCGGGATCCAGATCCGTCCTGCTGACGTTCATGCAGGTTGTTGGGAGCCACCTGACAGCCGCTTTTATATAGTTTCTTCCTGGTGGAGTGTCTAGGGAGGGGAAGTGGCCACGGTGCCTGAGGCTGACTTCTAGGAGGCCGGTGGCGCTGTCGGAATCGTGCCAGTGGCGCCGGTCCATCGGTGCCAGGCCCATTCCCTGGAGATTGGACCTGCAGGACTACTGAGGGAGTGAGTGGCTGCCACAGGGCTGGTGGGCCGCTGGGACGGGTCAGTCAGCTGATCGGAACGCCCACTGTGGGAGCACACTGACCACCAGGGGTAAGCTTCTGCGTTGAGCGCCTGCCCCCTAGTGGTCAGTGTGCATCATAGCAACCGGTCTACCGGTCTACTGGTTGTTCAGTTGTTCAGTCACTTAGGCTTTTATATATATAGATTATTTTTGCTGTTTTCCTCAAAGGACAAAAATATATCTGTTATGTTGGAAATGAAAGACATTATACTTTTCATAGACTCTCTACAATGATCTCATTGTGAGGGCAAAAAAAGAAGACAGGAAGAAAAAAAAGGAAGGGAGGGAGGGAGGGAGGGAAACAAAAGTAACAAGAGCAAAGAAGGAGAGGCAGAGTGATAGTTATTGTCAAGTCAAAGTTGTTTCATCACAGAGTCATTTTCAGCAATCTTTCAGGTCGGAGCATTGAAACAGCTTTTGCCTTCTTTGTGTTTTAGATTAAGTTTTTTATTTGAACCTTTGTATATTATTTAAAAAGACAGAAAATCACAGCTTTTCATTTTACAGATTTGCCACAATAAAATTTAAATTACCAAATTTATCAAGTATATGACACACTGCAATAACCTCAACTATGTTTCTTTTAATGCAAGATATTTCTTGAATTTGTTCTTTATAGTCAAAGTAATAGTATGTTTACAACACATAATGATAGAGTGTAACAAATAAAACTTTTAAAATAAAATAAAATGTGATTTGTCTAAAGCCGTGTGTGTAGATGAAAATGCTTATAACTTTTACATGCCAGTTTAGTAGATTTGTTTCTGGAAATTATTTCTAAATTGCCATAAATTGGATTAAATTATATAATAACACAGGTATAAGAAAATATCATATAAATTACATGGAGTAGATATAAGAAATGCAGGTTCCAGATTCTAAGTGTTTTTAAGATTATGATATCACATCTCTGAATACATCATACCACTTATCATTTATATATTTCTATATTACTGAAGTAGATATACAGGTAAACATAAACTAGTGCAAATTCAAATTTATGAAGAAATTACAATACATTTTAAAGCCCATTTTATATACTAAACTGATGACAAAAGTCTTCTAAGTTATACACCATCTAGGAATAATTAGAATAAAATAATGTAAGAAAAATAGAAAACACAAAAAGAATAACATACAAAGATTTAATGGTTGCACATAAATATTCCTTGGTTTATCAGTCTGGCATGTAGTGATGTATTTGAAACTCAGTTCCTTGAAGGCAAGCTCTTGTCTTATGACAAGGATTTTATTTATTTACTAGAGGCCTGTTGCACGAAAAAATTTGTGCAATAGGCCTGGGTCCCGGGTGCCGGAGGAAAACTGGTGCCACTCCGGCCGGAGCCGCCTTCAGTCTTCGCTCTGCCGCTTCACGCCTACGTCTGCAAATTAACCACCATCTTTGTTGGCATATCTCGCTGATTAGCCAATGGGAGGCATAGCGAAGGTACGGTCAATTTCAATCTTTGTCTATTATTAAATAGTATGTATGTATGTATATATGTATGTATTTATTTATTAGGTTTGTACTGTATATTCCATTCTTTTTTTAAAATTTAAATTTTTTATTGTTTAATGTATTACATAAGTCTCCTTTTTCCCCCATTGACTTCTCCCCAGCTGCCCCCAACCCCCAGCACATGCCCTCACACCCCCTCCCACCCCCGTCTGTGTCCATTGGTTATGCTCATATGCATGCATACAAGTCCTTTGGTTGATCTCTTATCCCCTCACCCCCCACCTTCCCTCATAGGTTCAATAGTCTGTTCGATGCTTCTATGACTCTGGTTCTATTTTTGTTCATCAGTTTATGTTGTTCATTATATTCCACAAATGAGTGAGATCATGTGATATTTATCTTTCTCCAACTGGCTTATTTCACTTAGCATAATGCTCTCCAGTTCCTTCCATGCTGTTGCAAATGGTAAGAATTCCTTCTTTTTTACAGCAGCCTAGTATTCCATTGTGTAGATGTACCACAGTTTTCTAATCCACTCATCTGCTGATGGGCACTTAGGCTGTTTTCAAATCTTAGCTACAGTGAATTGTGCTGCTATGAACATAGGGGTGCATAAAACTTTAGGTTGAACATAATACCTAGCCTATAGCACATTTATTGGATTTAATTGAACCCATAGAATCAGGGTTTGTAATAGCTACTGAATGACATGAAAAAGAAATAAATGATCCATAGCTACATAGAAGGGAGCTAGAAATAGTTTCACTCTTTCTGGAGCCATCTTAGCAAACATGGGATGAACCTGATTAAGTATATTAAATCCACCCTGGTCGGTGTTGTTCACTGGTTGAGTGTCCTCCCATGCATCTAGAGGTTGCTGGTTAGATTTCAGGTCAGGGCACATGCCTGGGTTCTGGGCTCAATCCCTGATAGGGGTGTGCAGGAGGCAGCCAATCAATGTTTCAACCATCTCTCTCTCTCTCTGTCTCTCTGTCTCTCTCTCTCTCTCTCTCACTCCTCTCCCCCCTCTCCCTCTCCCTTCCTCGCTTTCTAAAATCAATAAAAACATATTTCGAAAAAAATTATAGTAAATCCATCTGATAGTTCTGTGAATATATTTGCAAAATGTGCTTGAATTTTCATCTAAAATATGGAGTTTGGAGAGCAGGAATTGTCTTTTATTTATTTTAATATCACCTCAAGTTGCCTAGTAGAGAGATGTTCATCCATAGCAGTAATTAAATAAATGTCTGTTAAGCTGGAATTAAATCTGATGAATACAAATCAAAAACATTTTCTGAAATATTGTTTTCATATTTTTATCAAAGAATTATACACATGCACACATGTGTATAATTGTAACTATAAGTATACACAACCCACGCTTATATATATGTAGGCATGTATATGTTGTAAATAGACATAAAAACATGTTTCAGAATTAGCATCATTCTTACAATTTTTGGAGTTAACTTTTAGTTTTAAACATTGTTTGAAATTAATTATATATTTTATATTTTTCATGAAAATTGACACTATAATTTTTATTTATTTGTTTTTATTATTTTTAAATATATTTTATTGTTGATAGTATTACAGATATCTCCCACTTTCCCCCATCCCCCCTCCCCCCTCCTTCCAGCCCCTATTCCCCCCCACACACATCCCAGGTCTTCACTACCCTATTGCCCGTGTCCATGGGCTGTGCATATAAGTATATAAGTTCTTTGATTTATCTCTTCTTGTCCCCCCAACACCACATGGAGGTAAATATAATTTTGAAAAAGGAAAGTGGGAATTCAAGTACAGAAAAATCTACTTCACAGTGCAACATAGAGTTCTTTTAATCATGTTTTTCTATATTGAATTGAGGAAGGCCCTTTGAAGAGATATCTTTTGAAACCTTTTGACATTTAGCAAGCAAACAGTATGTGCAGATTTTTCAATTTATCTTGACCCTTGAAGTTGGTCTTGGCATGTTCTATTTGATTCATTTCTTTATTAATTATCTATAGAGAGAGTAGAGAAATGTATATCAAATTTGCAAATTGCTTTAAACTCATTGAATTAGGTTGTATTTTAGGGAGGGAAAGAGGTGAAATTCCATAAATTGCATTTACAAAGTTATCTTACAAAAATTGCACAGAGCACAATGAAAAGCACTATAAATACATTATTTATGATGGGAAAAGCTCCTCTACTTCCACATCTTCCAACCCCTTCTAACTCAAGATGGCTTTTCAGCCCAGTACATAACTGAAGATACTCTCAGAGTCACCCTTTTATTGATTCATTAGAGGCCCGATGCATGAAATTTATTCAACGGCCTTGGCCCTGGCCCCCGCCCGCCGCCACCGTGGTGGGGGCCTCTGCCATGGCCCCCGCCCACTGTGGCTTTGTCTGGAAGGAATCATGTCCAGAAGGATGTCTGGTCTTATTAGCATATTACCCTTTTATTATTATAGATAGTTTCCAAGTGTATTAGTCAGTGTTCACCAGAGAAACAGAACCAGTGGAATATACATAGGCATGTGTATGATGGGGTTTATTATCGGAATTGGCTCACAGGACTATTGAGGGTGAGAAGTACAATGATCTGCTGTCTGCAAGATGGAGAACCAAGAACTCTGGTGATGAAATTCAGTCCTCCTTCAGAGGCCCAAGCAGGAGCACTGATGTCTGAGGGCAGGAGAAGATGGTGTCTTAGCTCAAGGGAAAATGAATTCTCCCTTCCTCTGTGTTTTCATTTTATTCAAAATCTAAAGGGATTGGGTGATGTTTATCAGTCTATTGATTCATATAAAAATCTCTTCGGGGATACCCTCAAAGACAAACCAAGAAATTATGTTTTACCAGCTATATGGGCATCACTTAGCCCAGTGAAATTGGCACGAGATCAATCACCACACCGGCTATATTAGCTTTGTATTGCTGTTGCAAAGCAGAAAGATCCAGCTACTAACCCCAGGTCAAGATGGAGAAACAAATGTTATCACAGTGCCAACCAGTAGAAGTAGGAACCCACAGACCTCAGCCCATTGCATCTTCTATGGATTTGTGTTACCAAGGAGGCCTCAACATAAGGGTTGGAACAATGCTCTACTCACAGAAAGAAGATATTTAGTAAGATCAGCATCTTTAAACCAGTCTTTCTTGACTAGTGGTTCCCTCCTAATAGCCAACAACAGGGCAATGGGGAGGCAGGTACCCTTATTATGCTGCAAGCTAAGACCTCTTTACCTTGTGGTCAGAGTAGGGAAGATATACTGGTGGGGCTGGCCAGGTGCCCTATAACACACATGTAAGCAATATAAGGAAGTTCACTGTGTACCTAGAACAATGGAAAGATTTCTCCTAAGAAGGAAGAAGAATCTTGGGCCAAGTGACAGCTCAAACACCCACCTTCCATATTAGGGAATGTTCCAGGCTCAGGACACCAATTGTGCAATCCTGGGGAGACACACCAGGTTTTTTGACAGCTGCCTTCTCAGCAGCTGTCCTGACATATTACTGAAAACTTTATGATTCAAACAACACAATTTATTATCTGACAGTTTTGTGGGTCAGAAGTCCAGGCACAGCATGACTTAGTTGGGTCCTCTGTTGAATTCCAGGAGTCAATAGTGCTGGCCTTTCGTCTAGAAGTGCTGGGGATGATTCCATTTCCAAGTTCAGTCAGGATAATGGAACACTGCAGTTACTTCTTGTTGTAGGACTGAGGTTCCCTATTTTTTGGCAAGTGGCCTCTTTCATAACCTCTGCCACCCTCTCTGCTTTTTAGTGGCATTGGGAGTAGATTAGGCCCAAGCAGATAATCCAAGATAATATCCCATTTTTAAGTTTATTTGGTTAATAACCTTAATTGTATTACTCTTATGTAGCCTAACAAATCCACAGGAGTGAGAGCTGGGGCGAAGGTCATGGAGATGGAATTCTGTCCACCACACCTGGTCTAATTGGTACTCTGGCGCTGGTTTTCACTGACCACTTTGCAGCACTTGACACTGAATTACTCACTCACTGAAGCTCTGCTTCCTTGGATTAAAAACTAATTTTATGTTCTTTTCCTCTACAGGAGCCAGCTTTACTTATTTTTACTCTCCTTTACACTCTCCCCTTCCTGAATTAATTCATCATTCCCGTTTTGGGGTTTCCCCATTCTCACTCAGTATGAGTCTCTTTTTACCGTTCATTTTCTAAAAAAAATACTTTATATGGATGTTCAGATGAATACTACTTATACTTATCATCCCCAAATCTATTTCATGCAACTTAATAAGCATTGACTGAGGATCTGCTTTTCTTGTTAGGCTGAATGTACTAGGAGGGCAAAGATCACGTGGTGCTGTTCACTGGGAATCCTCAGCATCTCGCCTGTATGTAGCATGGGATATATTTTTTAAAATAAATAAATGATGGGATGGATAAATGAAGGGATATAGATCTAAACATAAAATTGCAGTATAATGTGATAAATGGTACAATTATGTGTGTTACAGAATAAATTTATAAACCGTAGAAGAACCCTGGAGGTGATGATGCCTGGGCTGGGGTCTTGAACACAAATCCAAAACTGGAATTCTTTTCAAAGTCCAAACATGTATTCCAGACATCAACCTTAGGTAAGTGTCAAACTCATTATAGTTCTATAGAGCTGTTGCTTTCTCTTATATTCTGTTTCTTAGGGAAAGATAGCTCATCAGTCCATTCTTTCAAGCCAGACTTGGCTTGTCAACCTTGACTCTTCCCCTCCCTTAGTCCCACCTCCAATCTGACCATAGAATTGGCTCTGTAGGTTCTTTTCAATCTCTTTGGAATCCTTTCCTTGATTTCATCCCTGATTATGTATTACCCTTAGTAATTATGACAACCAACTGATCTCTAGATCACTATTGTCAACCCCCCCCCCTCCATCCACTCTCAACCCGGCTGCTCATATAATATTTCTAAAATGTACATATTACTGTAACACTCCTGCATGTAACCCTTCGAGTCCACTCTCATTCAGTCCACTCTCATCTCATCCCCTCCCTTCCCACTACTTAGTATTTCATTTCGTTTAGAATCCAGACTTCTTACAAGGCCCTTCATGACCTTTCCATCTTGCTCCTGTCCAGTGTACTCTATAATCCACACGTACCAAAATACCTGCTAAGACACAAATATGCCAAGTATTTCACCCTTAGCTGTGGCACGTTCTGCTCTCTCTGCTCAAAATGCTCAAACCGGTCCCCTGGAACTCTCAGCATCCGGAACTCATATTCATCCTTCAAGTGTCCTACTAAGCGTTACTTCTCTGCGAACCCTCCAGGGACATTTCCCAATTCCCTCAGCTTATTCTAGTTGGTAGATCTCTCCTTTGTATTCCCAGAGTACCTTATGCATATCTTGGACTTTGCAATTAAATTACTTACCTGTCTCTTCCTGAGTAGGCAATGAGCTCCATGAAGGGCAAGAGCTACCTTTGATTTATCATGATTGTCTCGTATGGGTCACTAATAACCTTATTAAATATACTATGATTTCACAATCCTCACTGCTCTAATCATTTTTCAAATGTTAGCTGATTTAATTCTCAAACTCAACTGGGTACTATTATTATCTCCATTTTGCAGAGGAGGGAACTCCAGCACAGAGAAGCTGAATAACTTACTCAGGGTCGGCCAGTTGGTAAGTGGCAGTGCTGACACTGGCCCTAGGCAGTGTAGCTCTCATGTCTCTGTGCTCACTCCCTGCGCTCTGTGACCTCTTCTGGAAAACTTGATTTGCAAGTTTCTAAAACTGTAATGTCAGCACTTTGTAAACAGTGACAGGTTCTTTGTATTATCTGCCTCCCCTCCCTACCCACTGCCTACGCGTATACACTCACAGCACCTATGGCCAACAACTCATACTCAAAAAACTTGTTACATGAACGTAAATATATGAAAAAATGGACTTATTTTTACATAGTCTCCTGCACTTAAATGTTTAAGTCTATTTAGTATTTAATTTCTTTTTGAAGTCTTATCCAAACTATTTATCATGCCATATCCAATTTGTAACCTTTGTTTTTCATATTTTAGCTGCTTTTTTTGTTATAGTTCCCACCAATTTATTACAAAACACACACACCTACAAAACATGTTTTCTCCCCCTTTATCTACTGTTTACCAGTGTTTCAAAAACTGAACCTTAAACCCAGCACATGCTGTTCTTTACTGTGAAGGGAAGGAGGGCAGCTTGGCTCACCTTGCCAGACCAATACAGTGTGTCTGTGGAGGTATTTTTCCAGGAAGATTTAGGGTAGGAAAAGGGTCCCAATGTGTAAATATTCATTGTACCACTCTGAGGAGGAAACCAGTGGAAATATTTATTGCTTTTGTTTCCCATGGGGTGAGGGAGTGGGGGAGAATCCTAGTATGAAGGGGACCTTCCTGTAGCCAGAGGCCGTGACTCCGTGTTTGGACTGACTCTGCAACATTAGCTTCTAGTTAATGGGAACTGTCAGCTACAGTGCGCCAAGCTGTCACTTTTATAGTGTACGTGTTAAAGCCAAAATGATGAAATTTAATTTCTCCTTGATATGCCACCGTTCCCATCTGTAAAACTATCAGAAATTATGGCGGGATTCAACGTTCAAGGTAACCGTTTCAGAGCTAAAATGACCAGAGTCTTGTTGCTGGTGATTCTATTATCATACTGCTGTATTCTCTTCAGAGGCATCATGTGGAAACTCCAAATACTTAAATCTTTGGTTGCACAACAAAGGTACATTTCGTATTTAGATAAAGAAGGAAAGAAGAAAGGGGACAAAGCAATATAATCAAATGTAACATTGTTCAGTTTTTAAGAATACGTCTTGACATTTGTCTGGAAACTAGAGAACATTTCAGGGGCCATTCCAAAAAGTTTTTCTCATAAATGTATTTTGAACAGATACAGTATATGCTTCTGGCAGTGTTAACCTTGTGTCATATTGAAACATATGCAGTGATGGTGTGCACATTTTTTAAAAATTGTGCTTCAGGTTGGAAATGAATTTCATTTATTATTTCACTTGTTTTTTGTATGTTTAGCTAGAGCAGTGGTTCTCAACCTTCTGGCCCTTTAAATACAGTTCCTCATGTTGTGACCCAACCATAAAATTATTTTCGTTGCTACTTCATAACTGTAATGTTGCTACTGTTATGAATTGTAATGTAAATATCTGATATGCAGGATGGTCTTAGGCGACCCCTGTGAAAGGGTCGTTCGACCGCCAAAGGGGTCGTGACCCACAGGTTGAGAACCACTGAGCTAGAGTAACCACTAATAATTTACCCACTAAGAATGAGTAAGTGTGGCTTGTGCTTTGAATCGCAAATTTTGCTTGATTTTTAGATTGCTGCAAGGTGATTTACTCCACTGATTCAGATGAGGAGCCATCAGATTTTGATATGGTGGTTAAATGGAAAAGAATGTCCATTCAAGTAGTCTCTATGTTTGTCATTTTCTTTTTTAGACTTTCAGTTCATTTGTGGGAATAATATTGGGGGGGGCTTTAGAAATTAAAGCTTGTTAAATAACGCATGCAAATGGGTTC
>NW_005871051.1:13847047-14064661 GCF_000147115.1 Myotis lucifugus | reverse complement strand
TTGTTTTATTGTGCTTTCCTTTATTGTGCTCTGTAGATAGCATGTGTTTTACAAATTGAAGGTTTGTGACAACCCTGTGTTGAGCAAATCCATAGGCGCCATTTTTTCAACAGGGTCAGATGATAGCATTTTTTAGCAATAAGGTATTTTTAAATTAAGGTATACACAGTTTTTAGACATAATGCTAATGCACACTTAATAGACAGCAACTATAGTGTAAACGTAACTTTTATATGCACTGGGAAACAAAAAATTTGTGTGACTTGCTTCATTGTAATATTCACTTTATTGTGGTGTTCTGGAAGTGAACCCTTGATATATCCAAGCTATGTTTTTCCTTTATAATCTCTACATTATATATTATATCTTAATTGCTGAAGCAGGAAGCAAAAAATTACAAATATTAATTTATTCATTCTGAGCCTTTCTGTATCCTACAGATTGTCAAAGCTGATGTACAGGAGATCTTAAAGCTTCACAGCCTTGTTAGGATCAATAAGGAATCTGACATAGTAAAGATTTCAGATTTCTTCCCAGCCAGCTGATATGGCACATTTCATATTATTTATTTGATGATAGAATCAAAGTAAATCCAGAAAATCACAGGTCCTAAAAGCACATACTGTGATTTATATTACTTTTTTTGTTGATTTTCTAATGTTAAATTTTAAATAGGTTCATTTACTGGTAATTTGTTCTCTCTTGACTCTGTTATTCTTGGGAAATCATCTAGTTTTTTGTTTGGTTCATTCCAGATAGTATTTTAGTTGCCTTCTGGGCTGGGCAGGGTGGTGGGGGGAGGGGCAATGTGTTGGGTTGGTTGGTTGGTTGGCTGGTTTGGGGACTTTTTGTGTGTGGTGTGGTGGCTTTGTTTTGTTGATGCTGATATTGGGGTGGATTGGTTGGTCAGTTTGAATGAAGGTTAGGATAGCTTTGTCTGTGTATAGGATATTGGGTGAGTTGTTTTGTTGTTTGGTTGATTGGAGGGCATTTGCTGTGGGTATGGGTTGCTTTGGAGCTGAGGTGTAAGGAGCAGTTTGGTAAGATCACTTTTAGTGGAATAAGAAAAACCTTTATTTCAGCTTGGTATAACTTCAGGCAAGACACGAACTCTTCTCTATTCTGACTTGGTTATCCACCAGGGCAAAACATGCTGTGGTATTTTCCACCAACACACACACTTGTGAGTCAAAGTACCACCATACTGGCTATAGATGAAGTATATTATCTCTATATCTGAGCACCTAACTTTATTTTCTTAAGGAATGTATTCAGGATTTCCCAAAACATCCCAGCTCTGTCTCTTGAAGATTGTGTCCTGTGTCTGTACAAGAGTCCCTAAAGCTTAAATCAGCTCTTCCCTCACCCATATTTTAGGATATTTTTTCTGATTTTCTTACTTAAGGCCTCCTTTGAAGGTATGAGGCTCAAAAATGGCTGTAAATTGCCTGGCCAGTGTGGCTCAGTGATAGAGCATGAACCCATGAACCAGGAGGTCATGGTTTGATTCCTAGTTAGGGCACATGTTCAGGTTTCAGGTTTGATCCTCAGTAGGGGGCATGCAGGAGACAGCAAATCCATGATTCTCATTTCTCTCCCTCTCTCTTCCTCTTTCTGAAATCAATAAAAAAAATGAAAAGTGGCTGTAAAGAGCCACACCATTTAACTATTATAGAACAGAAGAGCACAGATTCCTGTGACATAGTAGAAAGAGCACTGGTTTGATTATTTAAGGAGTTAGGTTCAAGTCAACTCTTACTAGCTCTGCCCTCTCTGACTAGTTACTGAAGCACACCTAATTTTGGTTTCTTCATTTTTTAAAATATATTTTATTGATTTTTTACAGCGAGGAAGGGTGAGGGATAGTTAGAAACATCGATGAGAGAGAAACATCGATCAGCTGCCTCCTGCACACCCCACACTGGGGATATGCCTGCAACCAAGGTACATGCCCTTGACTGGAATCGAACCTGGGACCCTTAGGTCCGCAGGCCGACGCTCTATCCACTGAGCCAAACCGGTCAGGGCGGTTTCTTCATTTTTTAAACGGAATTTGATAAAGTGATTATGAAGTGTCCAATATATGTTCCAGATGAGATGTTTCCTAGACTTATAATTCCTAGTGTCAACTGTTGCCCACATAGCCCAAGTCCTTTCTCCTTCCCTCCCTTCCTTCCTCCCTTCCTTCCTTCCTTCCTCCCTCCCTCCCTCCCTCCCTCCCTCCCTTCCCATTTATCTATCAGAAACACACACACACACACACACACACACACACACACACACGCACACGCACACACACACACAAATACACTTGCCTAATATCTAATATAGACAGTCAAGTTCAGTAACAGGCATATTTCTAGAGAGTGTGTTCTCCAGTTGCATCAGGACACTGCCTTCTATCTCAGACCTCTTTGATTAGGATGTACCACCTCTGGATTAGAATTCACTATCCTTTGGCTGAAGACAACTTCCTCAGTGGCAAATACCACACCACTCACATTCAATCAGCATCCCCTTTACTTCTTCTCTATGATCATCAGCTTTTACACCTGTCCTCAGAAATAGCCTCCCAAAGAGATACTGTCAAAGACTATCAGTTTACCACACTCATCTTTCACTGGATCTACCTTAACATAACGGCCCTCTTCCCTATTATTTATCAGTTATTTTTTTCAGTGATTGAAAATTTGGCAGTAGAAGAGTCCTACATAATACTGTCTCAGCCACACATAATACACACACTCATATATGACATATTAATTTATGATAAGCTAAGAAGCTCACTATTTTGGAAATCTTTCCTACACTCATAAAACAACAAACACACAAGTACATAAACACACAAACACACACCCTTGTTCCTGAAATAGGCAATCCATTGTTCTGTAAACCCAGTGACAGTAGGTGCTGTGAGGACAAGCTGACTTCACACTCCACTTGTTGCTTCGTGCGGCCCTGCCACTTGTTCTGACATCATCTCTTAAACCCTGAAAATAAATCGATATCAACACTGTATCTATTGTAGATCCTCTCTAGTAACCAGAGAATGCAGGGAAACAAATTATACATCAAGGCCTTTCTCTGTGCTGTTTGGAAGAGAACAGAAAAGGAACATCCAGACTCATAATTTTAAGCATAGCCTTTCTCCCCCAGCTCTTTCACAAAACGACAGCAGAATCTGTTCCTGTATTTCTCATGTTTTGAAAATATTTATGGAGGATTTTTACATCCCAGTTTTTCTTCCAAGACTGCTGAATCATGCTTGTTTTAATCAGCCAGAGCCAGCTGACAGCCCCCACACAACCTGTTATCAAGATGCTCTGGGAAATATGTTCTATTTCTAAATAGTGAAGAAACTTGTGTTATTTTATTAAAAAAAACCAATACAATTTCTTTACCATAAAGCTCTCTTCAATTGAACTGCGCTATTCAGTATAGTGCATACTTAATATCAACCACTTCCCCTTCAAGAGCGACTACAAGGCAAGTGTCTGTTTATTTAGCCAATCACTCACTTCTTTGTTGCCGGGCATAGGGTTGCATTGTCTGTGGAAGGCACAGAAGCAGCACCCCCGTCCTGAATGATTTGTGCAGTGTTTTTAAAAATCTCGTGGCCCTGGAGTGGATTTCTACTTTGAGTGGGGGTTTTTTGTTTGTTTTTAGCCTGTTATAAAATGCCTCAAGCTCATATTCTTGAAACTGAAGTTTAAAAGAAATACAGAGAAGATAGCATACATTTTTGAAGGTTTACTTCCATTTTAGGTGAAAAGTAGTCGCTGTTGGTGGCTATTTTCCCTACAGGTAACATGAAGAAATTAGAGTGCTTCAATTGTAACCAAAGGCCATTTTCTCATTGTATTCTCACGCTGCTCTTTAATGACGGCATTAGCAATGCAGAGTCAGCACTTAATAAATGTTTGCATATGTCTGTGCTTATAAGAGAGCTTCTATAAATAAAACTGAAAAAAATGTTGGCCAGGAGTTTAACTTGTTCTCAGCCAGTGGCCTGGTGACATGCTTGGTTTGATAGCTTTGGAGACTTCTTTTGAATAAGAAAATTGTATTTGACTGAAGTGGTTACTAATTCCCTTGTTTCCTGTTTTCTTCAACTCCCACCTATTTATTTTATGTCACTAGTTCCTCCTCTTTATTGATATATTGAAAGGCTTGAGATGAATTAAATTTATACTAAAGGATTAGTGACTAAATGTTTTCATTTCTATAGGGTATTTACATTTGAATAGATAAGGAATATAGAAATGAGTAACACAAAGACTGTCTTAATAATAGGGGTATACTTTGAGATTTAAAAATGGGCTTCTTGGTCCTGGTGGCAAGTCCTTTTTTGGTCTAGTTTCTACTAAATAAGAACGTCTGTTTCTATGAAACATGACCAAGGCTGTCCCCTTGCTTGATTTCTGAATGGAACGTCTTAGGCGATTGCTACTCTGCTTTCTGTACTGGGTCCCATGGTGCCAATCATTCTGATCAGAATTGGCTTAGCATTTTGGACCCTGTGCCTTGGTTCACCCAGCTTGGCTAACTGTTCCTGGACCATTCCCTACTTGGTCATTCTTACACTTTGTTCTAGGAATGAGTGCTCTCCCAGCTTCACTGGTCTCCCCCTTAGCATCTTTTATTGTAGCCAAACATGCCTCTTGTTCAAACTGGTTTGGATTTTGATACTCTCAGTTTTTTAAATCAATTATTTTTATTGAAATATAATTACCCAAGGTAGAATCAAATAATAAGCTTGACTATATGACAACCTGGTATGCTGTGGGAACACATTCATAATTATTCAAACAGTGATTTTTTTAATGTTTGTTCCATTTCTAATGTTTGTTTCATTAGTATCCTGGAGGGAAGCAGAGATTAATCTGTCCTGAAGATAGAAGAGGAGGAAGGAGGAGGAAGAGGAGAAGAGTGAAAAAGACCAGAGGAGAAATAAAGGCTCATCCAGGTGGAGAAAGCAGCTAAAGCTCCAAAGACTCTTCCTTGGGGTCTTTGGAATTTTACGTTCAGAATCCTTCCCTCCCTCCTTCCCTCCCTCTGGTGCCTTTTATACATTTCCACCTCTCCTTCCAGGCTATTGCTGTTTCTTTTTAGTGAATGAGAGTCCTCCCCAGTTTTTAAGGTTCTGCTTAGAAGCAATCGATTTGCTTTGATCAAGTTATATCTCCACACACACTGCACTTCTCATCATGGCTTGCCCACTTGAAAAATGTATGTCATTAATCTTATAGATGACGTAGACAGTGAACAGTTCAGGGATAAGTATAATCAGAACTAGGGGAAAATTACAGAGCATTTCTTACTGTTGCTCTTAATTAACTTTGTGTGTGTGTGTGTGTGTGTGTGTGTGTGTGTGTGTGTGTGTAAACAATGCAACTTTGAACAGGGAATATTTATTGAATGTTTTCTAAATGCCAGAAACTATTCTAAAAATTTGAATGGAATATTTCATTTAAATACATTATAATCTTAGGAGGAAGGTACTAGTATTATCCCCTATTTTATATATTGGCAAGGAGTCCAGGTTGTGAAAATAGCTTACCTGGATCACACAGTTTGTAGGTGCCAGAGCCAGGATTCGAATGCAGAAAGCCTGGGTGCAGAATGTGTATTCCTTGCCGCTTCATTAGTGAGTACCTACTCTGGGTCAATGATTGTGCTGGAAGCATTTTATTTATCACATTTAAGCTTCAGAAACCCCTGGAGGTAGATATAATTGAGGTCAGAGGTTTATAGGACTTGCCAGTAGATAAAAGATCTGGGACCAACACCTTCCAGGTCCAGGACTCCTGATTATACCACTGCAATACTCACTTGAACCCATATCTCACCCATGGATTGCATATAAATATTAGGGATCAGATTTAACACACCCGTACAATTTTGTACAAAATGAACACGTTGAGGGCATGTTATCAGCTTTTACAGCCTTTGATTTTGTGGTATGTTTTTTATAGAATTAGTGTCTAGCTGATTGCAGGGAAATTTTCTAGTACAGCAAGGTTATAGTTAATGGAGTCAACATGAGCATACACAGTAGACAGTAACTAGGTGTCGTAAATTGATGCTATTAAGGGGTGTTGGAGAGAGTGTCAGTATAGAGTAGTCACTAGAGCCTAATCTCATGACCTAGACTTGATCCAGGGTTGCTCTGGAAACAGAGGCATTGGATTTGCTTTCCTAGTAAATACCTTTGCTTAGGCTAAATACATCTGAAGCATTGAGTACCATTCACCTGGACTGTCCCGGAGACTTTAATGGTGGAAACAATTATCTGGCCACTGGATGCCACTGTTGCTCAACCAGAAGTCACAAAATGGGAATTCCTGTGGCAATATAATATTAGCCCGTTAAAGAGCATTATTGCAACTATTGACTGAGGCTTTATGCTTCCCAACTATTTTTCTTGATGAATTCAACCTCTATAGAAGTTGCATTGGCTGAGGGCAGGTGCATTTGAGAAATACATAAATAAATGGTTAGCCATGAACTTTTTGATACTTTTTATTTTAACCACTTTGCTATAAAATGCTTTTTATATTCTGCTTAGTGTACTGTAGCTGACAGTATCCATTAGTTATCAGCTAATGTTGCAGAGTAAGGCCAAACAAGGTGTCAGGGCCTTAAGCTATTAGAAGGGCCTCTTTGTCCTAACAAAGACCCTGGGTGAAAATATTTTGCATGAACAGTCACTGGAATACTATGCAGACTCACTAAGCACTGCATTGCAGATTGAGGGATTTACACAGCTTCCCCATTTATATTAGATGCAAATGCAGTAAGACAACTCTATTGTGTACCCTTAAAAAGCAGCATTAAAATTTCGTGTGATGAGACAAGGTTTGGGACTAAAAAGCTGAAGTAATAAACATGAGGTCAGTTTAGGAATAACTATAATTGCTTTGCATGACAAGATTTGCATCAGCAAACACTTCTGATTAATGTACCCGGAAGGCCACGGGAGTGGGAACCAACCTCAGTATATTTTCAGGATCTCTGCCTTCTAATCCTTGAATGTGTAGGTTTATTTTTTATTGATTTTCAGAGGGAGGGAGGGAAGAAAGGAGGGAAAGAAAGAGAGAGACAGAGAGAGAGAGATGTGAGAAAGAGACATCCATCGGTTGCTTGCCATAGGCACCCCTAATGGACCGAACCTGAAACATGGGTATGTGCCCAGATTGGAATTGAACCTGCAACCTTCTGGTGCATGGAAATGGAACTACTCTCCAACCAACTAAGCCACACCAGCAAGGGATGAAATAATTATTTTTTATCTTGCCAGCTATGTTGATTTTATTTATGTGGTTAAAAAAATAAAAGTGCCAATTTTTCATTATTAATGAATTTTAACCCTTTTCAAGTAATAAGTTTGAATGTATAATCTCATTGCATGTATGCATAAAATATTCCAATCACCTAAATTATGCACCTTTTCCTTATTATTTTAAACGATGATACCTTATTGTCTGTCTTTTGATTGCCTTTGTAATTAACATTTTTCTGTCATTGATATTTGTTGGCCTCACAAATGGTATTGTATTGCAATGCTCAATGCATTTTTATTTTTTTCATTCCTCATTTACAAGTAAAAGTATAATTATCTTCTTTAGAAAACAATTGCTCCATGGGGGAAAATGTGGGGAAAGGTAAAGGAAAGAGGTAGACCTCTGGAGATTTTACTTTGAAAAATTTTTTAAAGCTTATGAATTGTATATTTCAGGTAGTAAAAGATAGTTGAAAGTAATGTTTTTCATTTTACATATAGCAAAAATGTGGGTGAAATTATCAATATATGCATATATATACATATGTATATAATTATATGTATTAGTGTTTAACATATATTTATTTCACTTCAAATGCTGGAGAATAATATTATGCTGAAATGTAATCGTGTTAAGACAAAATGATAATTAGTTTTGAATTTAGTATAACTAATATCACTGATTGATGATCTTTAAGTAGTATTCGCTGAGATTTATTATTCAAAGGACACAGTGACAGTATTCAGAATAGTATGTTGAAAAGAAATACTGGAGAGACAGAAAACATCTACAATGATCATTAGATTTTCAGTATAATGCATTACATCTTCTCCAGTGTGTTGGGGAGATCCTAAACGGAGTGATAAGTAGATGCAGTAAGGCAAGTAGTAATTCCATTTGTCTAACAGTATTCATTTAACAAAATCACATTCAGCTGTATGAAGCAGACGATCCCTATCCTTCACTCTATCTAATAGACAATAAATTATCACAATTGTATACTTTCTTTCAGTATTTGATAGATTAGAACATTTTTCTTTGTCTTTCAATGTTTACCTAAAATGTCTACATAGAAAAAATGTGGAGTCAGTGTACATGTATTATTAGCTAAGATAAATATTAATAACTTATAATAACTGTTAATATGTTTTTCTTGAAAATATACATAAAATACACAAATTTGTCAATAGCAATACTTTATGCAATTTAAGCAAATATTACAAAGAAGAATCTGGTTGGGTGTTTCTTTTTTTCTTTTTTAATATATATTTTTTTTATTTCAGTGAGTAAGGGAGAGGGGGAGAGAGATAGAAACATCAGTGATGAGAGATAATCATAATCTGCTGCCTCCTGCACGCCCCCTACTGGGGTGAAGCCCCCAACCAGGGAAGGTTTCCTGAATGGAAACCTTCAGTCTGCAGGCCAATGCTCTACCACTGAGCCAAACCAGCTAGGACTGGTGCAGTGTTTATTAATTCAATTTATATAGAATATCAATTGCTTATGACTTAGTTTTATTTTAAAAGTAAGTTAGGCTCATGATAAAAAAATGGAAATGACAGTATACATTATGGCATTACATATTATTAATACAGTTATTTTCAATAGACTATATATTTGAAAAAACCTGTGTTGTTTACACATTTTTAAGAAAATCCTCCTAATTAGAGTTAGGTAAAAGTTTTGTTGAACAAAAAATATTTCTCTAACTTTTATATTTCTTTAGATTTTTTTCCTTACTAAAATTATTTTTGTAAATGTGGATGTTCTAACCTCAAATTCAAAATATTGCCCAGACCAACCTTTTCCTATCTTAATAATGTTGTATTGGATGCTGTTATTTTTGAGCTCAATATTATCAGCTCTTGGGATATTTGTATTTTTCTTAAGTCATATTGATTTGATATAATAGTACATTAGTAATATGTTTGTTATATCTGCAGTTTAAACATTCAAATGTGAATAAAAATATATTCATGTTTGGATTTCTTAAGTGGTAAACTAAAAGCTCAAAAGCAAAGATATACCAGCTAGTGTTTGTTTGTTTTGTAGTCTTTAGTGACCTTTATGGCACATCAAAAGAGAAAACATTTATAGATCAATATAAATTAATAACCACCCTTCTCTAGAAAAGACATAAATACCACCACACATTCTTTTATTAGTAATTGATCCCTTGTCATCAAACATGATGAAAAGTTTAACTTTTGCCATTTCTCTATTAAAACATTTTTGCTACTACTTGTGAGATTAAAAAATTCCAATAGGTTATATGTTGGACCTTCTCTACTGATAAAATATAGTATTAAATATTTTGGAACATGGAATATTCTCTGACATGCATAACCTGGGAAAGTAGAAAACTGTGATTCATTTGGGCCCAGGACCAAGAGAACCCACTGGATGGCTTGGGCCTCACTCACAGATTTTTCAGAGGTGAGGAGAGGCTTAGTATGGGTGGGCACCAAGAGAATCCAAGAGAATTGGAGAATTGCAATAAAAGAAAGGGAACTAGATTATATTGAGAAGTAATTGATCAGGCAAGGAGGTACCAGGCTATGAAAGTGTTCAGAGAAGAAGACTCAAGAAGTTTAGGACCCATTCTGAACCATTGGAAGATGTTTGCTCAAGTGTGAAGGTTCCCCCATGCCCGTACAAACCTAAGAAGAAAAGACATGGTTTCTAAATGATTACTTTAGTTGACTACTTGTCAGGAGTTCAAGAAAAATTCTAAACTCTTTTGACCTTCGTCAGAATAGCATCCATTTTTTGTGTGCATTGCAAACGTAACTTCGGATTCTATTGACAAATCAATGTGTTAACCATAACACAGTCAAGCTCTTGGCTAAGTTAAGAATACAGAAGGGAGGAAGTGAAACATAAGAGGCTACCTGAAAAAGAAACTAACCAACTTTATTGTGGTTCTGATTTCAGGCCAGGTACAATCATAGCCTCAATAAGTAACCTCATTTGTTAACTTACCCATAAATACATAAACACCAAAAAGTAGAAATGTTTCTTTTCTTAGTTTTTAATTGACAACTGATACTAAAGATTTGCTTTATCTTAAAAATTACAAAGCAGTAGAAGAAACTGCTTTGTGGATATAAGAACTTAGGTTAAAAAAATATATGAAGCAGATACACAACAGGAAAAGGTTTTACTAGGAAAATTATTTTTGCATAGTTTTGGAAAAGAATACTCTGTCCATGGAGCTGAAGTTAGTTTGGAGTTTCAACCACAAACCAAACATGTCTGTAAAAACTTGGACAGACACTGAGGAATGGACATAAAAGTGACACAGATTTGATTTATTTATGTTCAATCACTCATCCTTAGCACTTTAAAAATTAAAGCTTAACTATGCACATAGAGAGAAAACAACATTTATTAACCAAAATTGAAGTCTACCACTTTGGATATTAAATTAACTAAGATAACAAAAATATCTATTTAATTAATGTGTATTGATGCATTCTTAAAAATGCTTGAACTTTTAATTTTTTTATGTTTGAAACATAGAAGAGTACCAAAATATCAGAGAATGTCAGAACTCTGAGGGTTAAGAGCAAAAATGTTATTTCAAGTACTGGTTAATTAACAAAACCAACCAAACAAAAACCACCACATGTCCCTCATTTGAAAGATCATCATAATACTGAACCTGATTTGTATTTACCAAAATTTCTTCTTGGTTGATGGAATAGTGAAGATCCAAAGTCTTGACACCTTCAGAGTATTATAGTAGTGAGCTGATTTTAACATTTCCGTAAGACATTTTAAGATGTGGCTGTATTGGTGCCCCATAAGAAGAGCTGTATGTGGTCAAATGGGAAAAAAAAAGAGAAAAAATATATAAGAAAACAAGTATGTGAAAATTATGACTTGCACTTGGTAGGTGATCAATAAATCATAGACTCATGAAATCTTAAATTTGGGACATAACAGCCTTTCCTTTCAAGATGAGGCAATGGACTCATATATATGAAGTTGCTTGTGAACACAATATAACTTACTAGTAGATGATGCGGAAGATGATGATGGGAGGGGAATTAGAATCCTATATATTTAAATGTTCTGTAGAATATAATTGAATTATCATAGTATCTTGTTTTCTTTCTTAGTGATTTTTTTGTCTCAAATTTATATTCAAAGCCAATGAAAATGTCTAAAGCAGCAAGCTCTAATCTTACCTTTAGGGGAGTTTTAGAAACTAGCTGAAGATTGGGGTGAACTATAAGACTGGGACAATATATCTAATGTAACATTGAACTCAGAGATTAATGTATTCTTTTCTTCCACCAGCAGCTTTGTCATTCATGAAGTCAAAACTCTCCTCAAATTCTATTACTAATGGAAGAGATGAAGGTAAGAAGGGAATATTGGAAAGGGGCAAAGGCTAAAGCAATTTCTATGTTGGTGTCATGGCTTCAGCCGTGGGAAATCAAGAAAAACTCAGAAGGGAAGCGAAAGAATATGGACATAAAAGTGACACAGATTTGATTACCAAGATATCTTCTACAAGGGGTGTTTCGGCCTTTATGATAGCACTCAAGTTGAAGAAGTTCTTTTATCATTTCATGCTATTTGGGGTTGAGGTAACAAAAACAAAAATTAAACTAGCATAAGGAAAAAGAGAATTTGAACAACTAAGCCAAAAGAGGATTCGAGCATTCTCCAGACCTATCTGGACTTTTGCTCCTTTCAAATGGCAGCTTCATTCTTCATCATTGTAGCCTGATCATCTCTTCATAAAAGACAGCAGTGGACATTTATAGCTCAAAAGCTACCAGTGAATGACTGAGTATTAATTCTTTTCTTCCCATGCACAAACTTCCCAGAAAAGAGACTCAGGGGGAGTGACCATCTCTCAACCAATCAACAGTGACCAAGAATTTTGATTGGTCCAACTCAGTATTTTGATTGGTTCAACTTAGAAAAGAAAGTGGGGGTTGTTTTACAATGGAGGCAGATCCAAATTAAAAATGTCAAACTGAGGGAAGGGTAGTTCCTAGAAAAGGGGTATTGAACAGATAATTGTTGGTATTCACTTGTGGTTGTTTTTTCTTTTCAAGGTTATAAATAACAACATATTTTAGTTAATTCAACTGGTAAAGATGTATTATAAGGGTACATGGGAAAGTGGAGAGAGTCATCTTAGAAATCCTCTAGCAATCCAGTTAGCATGTCATTTCCACATCACATAGCCAATGTCTCCTACTCTGATGTTCCTTCCTTAGGATGACTCAGCTTATATGGGAAGCCAATGAGAGCAAACACAAAAGAATTAAATTTTGACTCTATTTCATGGTTTCTGCTTTTCCACTCTTTTGGTTTGGCCACCCAGGGTAGCACCTTCTTATTTGGGCTAGACTCTGATTGGGTAGACCAGTCATCATAGAATGTAGGATATGCTGTTGGGTAGAGCTTCATGCCAATTTACTTTATAGGCTGCTGATCAGATACCCAATTTTGGCCAGGAATCAATTATTGTTTCAACAGCTAGAACCAGGAAAATTGTGTCAAGACAGAACAAATTAAGAATTATGGTTGTGCCAAGTAACTTGATTGGTGGATACCTATATGGGCTATGTAGCATCCCCCCAAAATAGACTATAACTTTTTTTTAAACACTGAATATTGTTAAAATTCCTCTTTTGCCAATAATTATTTCATTTTTTAATCTTTTTTAAAATTATATTTTTATTGATTTCAGAGAGGAAGGGAGAGGGAGATAGAGATAGAAACATCAATGATGAGAGAGAATCATTGATTGGCTGCCTTCTGCTCTCCCCCTACTAGGGATCGAACCCACAAACTGAGCATGTGCCCTTAACTGGAATCGAACCTGGGACCCTCTAGTCTGTAGGCCAACAAATAACAGTTTTCCCAAAGCAAGAAGTTTCTGTTTTGTTTTAATCACTGAACCAAACCAGCTAGGGCACCAATAATTATTTTAGATATAAGAGTGAGACCAAGGTATATAGGAGAGTTCCTGCCACAGTAGAACTATAAAACTGATGAGGGAGTAAAAATTATCACAATGGACACAAGTAGAAAAAAAAATATTAAGCATTTTTCTTTTTTCCCTCATTGTAAGCTAAAATACACAATATTTTTTTTCACTCCTTACAATTATTATGGATAAGACTTAAAAAAACAACACATAGATATTTAAAATTTTCCCAAAGCCAGAAGTTTTTGTTTTGTTTTAATCACTTAAATTGTTTTTCTGGGGACAGAATGGAAATTTAAAAATAAGCAGCTTTCATGGAAAAGAGGTATCTGAGAGTCATCATAGGAAGCCCAAAGGGACTTAAGGAAAAGGGACTGAGGAGAGATTGAATGAAAGAAAACGAAGGGGGACTAGCGGATGGTGATAAAAATAGAAAACAAAGATAATCCCCAAGAGCAGTGTGCATAGTTCTGAAATCAGTACCATCATCACATCACCACTGTGGGCTCTAGGCTTCGTTTCTCCAGGCCCGAGGCTGCTTCTATGTAAAAACAGTGTGCTCAGCTCGTTTGGCCTCTTCTCTGTGTCTGTTACTTGATGTGGGCCTAAGAAAGGGAAGACTTCAGGCTTCTGGGTTGAATCTGCTGCTTCTCTCTGTACTCAGATCCATGGACATTCTATGGGGACAAGGCTGTAGATAAAAGATGTGGGGGAGGAGTGGGAAGGTCTCAAATGTTGAGTGAGGAGGCCGGGTGGCTTGATTTTTAAGTTCTCCTGATACTTTTAATTTATGCATTTGCTGCTCCTGAAGAAACTGAAAAAAGAAAACAATTCACAGTATGCCTGTGCAAATAGCAAACCAATAAAACTACTACCCGCATGAGATTCTGGCCCCTGCTCAGGGTACAATTTCTGAGCTGCAATAGGCAAGTGATATGTACTCTGATATGACCAAATGCCAGGATATTTTAGATTAAGAAAAGCCCAGACACTCCCATAGCTAGCAATGACCTGAGGATTGGGGTGGGTGAACTTGCAGAGCGAGAACATAGAGGAGTCTAAAGCTGGGTCCATTGTAGAATACAGGTAATCACTTGAGGTTGGTTCTATCCTGAGATGGTCATTTCAATTTCTTGCAGACTGAACAACTCAGACCTGGAACAATTTTTGGCCCTTTATAACCAAATTGGTAACTTTGGATTAGAATGAACCCCCCCCCCAAAAAAAAAATAGAATGAACCCCAAACCAAGTTGTCCAGGAGTCCAAGGGAAAAGTGAACAGACACGGAGACTTAACACTTCGGTGTCGGGTGAATTTCCCGCCAAAATATAAGATGGCGCGTTAAAATGCCTATATCTTTTGAAGTATGGGTTCGATTGAAATGAAATATTTGGTAATACGCAGTTACAATAGGCCCGAGTTTACACGTTTCCCGCACTCCACCGCAAATCTATATGAACCGAGTTTAAGACGGCTCCCGCGGAGTACGCGCAATTCACGCGAGCCGACTTAACTCGTTTCCCGCAACCCAAGTAAAGCCAAGGATGTATGTAATTCTACTGTGGACTTGTCCTTTGACTCAGTGTCGGTCAGTTTGGGAGGGTGGGATCAGGAGTAGAGAGAAAAGGCAGGTGATCATATCCTTTGGACTACTTCTACTGCAGAGGCTATCGGATGCACAGAACCAGTTTTTAAACTGATTTCTGAGTGTGGAGCATGATGGGGACCAAAGTGTGGAGGCTTTATGCCTGAAGCAACGTTTTATTTTCCTATTTCTAGGTATGGTCTTATTTCTAAGTATGGTCTTTAGATGAGCACCTTGGGACAATGGGGGGAAAGAGGTGAAAATCTATAATAATAAAAGCATAATATGCTAATTAGACCAGATGTCCTTCCTTCTGGAGAAAGCCAAGGCAAGTGGGGGCAGAGGCAGAGGTGGCCAGGGTGGCGGGGGGTCAAGGCCCTTGCACGAATTTCGTGAATCAGGATATAGATAGATAGATAGATAGATAGATAGTGCACATCCCTCCAGTGCCCTGGCACTCGGCGGCCCAGCTGTCCTGGGGCGTCTCTTGCATTCAGTCCCTGGCCTCTGGTGAGCCCTTTAAATCCAGGTTCCTCTACCCACCAGACCAAGCTCCTCCGCCCTGACAGGTGTTTTCCCAACTCCTAAGGCCCAGGATTTTTGGGGAGCGGCTGAGCCAATAAGATTTCCCTTTGGGGGAGAGGGCGGGAGAAAAGGCGTGGCTGCGGGGCAGAGCGGGGCGGGGCTAGCGCGGCTCGGGCCAGCCGGCTCCAGTGTGGAGGGTTGTTTTATCCGCCGCCCCCCTCCACCTTTTTTTTTCTCCCCCTCTCCGGGAGTCTTATTAATTTCTCCGCGGGGCTGCAGCTGGAGACGGCGAAGCGTTGGAAATTATGCTTGGAGCTTTCATTACCGCAGCCGCCGGACAGGAGTGAGGAACGCTGACAGGGAAAAGGACTGGATACGGGGAGAAGGAGCCAGAAGCTTCCCCCTCCCCACTTTCTTCCCAATTTGGACTGGAGGTGCTGGGAAACTAAAAGGAGAGCCGATCAGAGCCGGGCTGGGGCGAGAGGCCGGAAACCTACCGCCTCTTTGCAAGCAACTTTTTTTTGGGAAACCTTCCCCCCCCCCCGCCCCCCTTCCTTTTTATTGTCGCCCGACCAGCGAGAAAGTGAGGCGCGGAGGAGAGAGCGGCGATCGCGCGGGGACATCGCTGCAGTCCGGCCAGGAGCTCCACGCTCACACGCGAGCGCCTCTCCCCCGCGCGCACTCGCCCCCTCCGGGCCGGGCCCCACGGCCGCGGACTCCCTCGCCCGCCGCACTCGGAGCCGGTGCACCGCGCGCCCCCACGCGCGCCTGGCTGACGGGTCTCCTCCGTGTGCCCGAAAGGGGCGATGCCATTTGGACATGTAACTGTCAGCACGGGATCTGAGACTTGCACACAATGAAGCTGGCGGCGGGACTGTGCGTCTGGGTGAGCCTTCTGGTGGCGGCGGGGACCGTCCAGCGCAGCGCTTCGCAGTCAGGTGGGTGGTGACTCCGGCTCGCGCTCCAGGGGTTGAACCTGCCGCGGCCGGCGCGGCTGCTGGGGTGGCTCTCTCTCCCCCCCTTCGCTCAACCTGCCACCCTCTGGCTCTCCGGAGAGGAGGGACCTCTCCACCGGGTCCTCTTCCTCGCCTCTCATTCCGTCCCCAAACTTACCATCTGTGTGTGCATGCATTTTATTTCTCGTGGAAAAAAGAAAAAAACAAGAACACTGTGCACCCCTATCTCCTCTTCCGCTCTCCTTAACCCCCTGGTCTTCTTTCTCGCACGTTTTCTGGGAGCCTGAGAGGGATCCCTTCGGGTCGCGCCTGGTGTGCGGGACGTGGGCGCCCAGAACCCCGAGTGAGAGGGGACCCTGAGGGCAGAAGCGTGGGAGAAGCGCGCACCGCCCGGGCCGCGGGAGGGTGCGGGTCCAGAGCGGTGCCGGCCGGCCCCTTCTGTGCGGGAGGGCGGCGGGGAGTGCCGCTTGGAGGACGGGCTCTGCACCTGTGCGTGCTGCCCGCGGCCACTGCGCCCCCGGCCGCTGGAGCCTGGCTGGGTCCGACCCCACCTGAACCCAAGGCTGGGCAGCTGCGGGCGGGCGCGCCCTGGCCCGGGGGCCCGGAACTCCCGGCGTCCTGGCCCGGCGTCCTGGAGCTCTCTCCCGACTTGACCTGAAGGGAGCTTGCCTGCCTGCCTGACATCTTAAAAAAATAGAAAAAAAAAAAAAAAAGGTTGACATACTGGAGCCCGGACAGCCCGGCCTTCCCGCTGGGTTTGGCTCCAGGAAGAGTTCCTGAAGTTAAACTTGCTGTTGGCCGGAGTCCCTCCAACTTCTCTGTTTACAGCCCAGCGCGGCTCCCGATCCGACTCCCGGTGCGGACTGATTGAAGCCGAGGCGGGCGCGTCCGTGCGGGGTGCGCGGCCACCGTGGGCCGGACAGCCCGAGCCCCCGCTCCCGGGACGGGCGGAGGCGACGTGACCTCGAGAGGCAGCGCCGTGGGGCTGGCGCGCCGCGGCCCGCGGGGCTCCTGGCAGCACCTGCAGCGCCAGGGACTCAAAGTTTCTGACCCTGGAGTTTCCTGGGGCTGAAAGTGGGACAGAAAAGGACTGAAGAGAGTCGGTGTCCGACGCGGCCAAGGGGGCGCCCTTTAGGAGAGCCGGAGAGATTTCCGGAACCATCCGGGCTGCTCAACCGAGCGTGGGAGGCAGCCACGGGAGATAAAGCCCCCGGGAGTGGCGGTGGGGAGAGCTTTAGGCCGGGGGAGGGTGTCCTTCTGACCTCACCAAGAAATCAGCGCGCCGTCGTGTCCCCGCTTCCCCCCACCCCCGCCGCTGCCTCCCCCTCCTTGCTCTCCCCAGTAAGTAACAAGTTACAATCCCCGAGCCTTTCAGAATGACCTTCGAATGGCACACTGCGCGCCGTTTGCGCGGGTCCCAGTGCCTCTGACATTCTTCATGCATACCAGGTCCCGCGCTCAGCCACCTCCGGGATCGCACCAGCACGGACTCGAGATTCCAAGCGGCCTCTTAGCTACATCCCTTTTTATCTCCCTCTCCCTCCGAGCCCCTTCATATCTCCCCTCAATGGGTTGATTATGCACATTGACCCATTCAATAGCAGTGGCGACCGACGTGCAGACTTAGCCGAGAGGAATTTGCGGGAGGCGACCTACTGGGGGCTCTGTCTGGTTCAGCTTCAGCCGCTGGGGGACCCGGCTCCGAGTCCGCAGCAATTCGGTCTTAACTGTGTGGCTTGGGGTTGAGCTATGCCGAAAAGCCCTTTTCAGAATTTCTGCAAGGAATGTAATCCAAATTAGTTCTGCAGCTGGTCTCCTCTCGCTCCCCCCCCCAACCCCCCCGCGAATTGTCAGACCCACAAGTGAGCCCATTTAGAGCGCGAGGATTAGCGTGCCATTGTTGTTCCGTGTGTGACTCTGTACTTGAAATTCTGGGGACACAAAGGCGAGCCTCACTTGTTCCAAACACAAAGTGTTCCAGATGAAAGAGCCGCACAAAGAAAAGCTGTCGGGTGCACCCCCTGGTATAATTGCAACACGCAGGCTCAGGTGATCCACTGGCAACTGTAAATGTCCCCGGGGACTTGTGTTTCTCAGCCGACCCCACCCTCACCCCACCGCACCTGGCAGGGAGAGTTCAGCTGGTTTGAATGTGGTGCTTGTAGAGAACCAAGTTACTGTCTGGGATGTGAGTGAAGGTCGGTGTGCTTGTGGCTGTCAGTGTGCGGCGGCTGCATGTCCCCCAGTAAATACATATTGCATCTCCCCTCTCGTGGTTAGCAGTCAGCCGCAGTTTGGAGGAGTTTGTTTTGGTCCAAATGAGAAATTAAGTGCGGATAAGTAAACTAAGCTGCCAGAGGGCGACAAGATGTTGAGTGAATTGCTTTTAGATGAAACAAATTAAGGGAACGAGGAAGACAATCTGCTTCTCGCATTATTAGACACACTTGGAGTTCAGGGGAAAGCGGCATATTTTTGAAATGCTAATTTCTTAAGGAGCAGAAGGAATGCACCTTATTTACTGCTCTATGTGGATAGAATAAAAATATGGGGGGGGGGAGACGATTCTCTCATATGGATTTAAGATATTTTTTAAATAATTGTAACTGATGACCTTTGCTTCTTTGCTTGGGAAAAATATCAGCTTTAGAGAAGGCGATTGTTTTTTCCAGTGACTTATTTTATCGAGAAATATTATTGTCAAGGGCCCTTTCTACAGATACTATAAAGCCTTCATCACTAAAAGGAATAATTCCCAAATTTCTGTCTTCCTGAAAGATAATCAATATTACCTTTGTATTGAAATGAACTATATGGTAGTATTGAAGTGATAGCCTTACATACCTTAACAGATAAGTGACTAACCAGTCCAGTTCTTATTTCTTATTTGCAAGTATCTTAGTCCTGCTTTTCATTCTACAAAAGAACATACATTTTCCTACATATTTAAGATATGTCTCCAATATTAGGGGCTGTTTTTACAGTTAGAAGAAAAAGGTTACTAAAACAGTTAAAAGATGAAAATGGTATTTAAAAACACACACATCAATACTTTTTCCTACATGTGTTTGCTGTGAGCAGACCCATGGGTACACTGTTCCTTTTTTTCCCTTCTTTTAATTTTGAACTTACATATGTAAAGGGGGTCTTTTAGAAGGTATTATTTATTTCTTCAGAAAGCTTCTTAATACATTTATGCTTATTAATATAACTGCTCATCACTTGAAAACACTCTAATATGGACTATTGTGATAAAACTTGAAAGATTTTTGGTTATGTCATGATTCTTGTTTTCTGATTTTCTTCTCAAATGAAACTGCTTTTATTTATTTTAATCATGCATGCATCAAAAGTCAGTTTTTCTGAAAATCAAGGCACTTACTGCTGTATATATATTTTTCATTTAGTCACTGGAAATGTGTCTTAATTAAGAAATTACATTAGAATATTTCCCAGGGCATGGGTTTCATGGAAGAGTTGCATTTTTTTTTATATACTAATGTGAACACAGTAAGTTTGCACTGGCAGAATTTTAGAGTTTGCATTCATTTGAGGGAAAATCATATTTCCTCCTTAAAGTGGATTCAAATATTTAATATTCATGAGCTTTCATCCCTTTGGTTCTTAAATAGAAGTACTATTTATCATCTGTCTTATGCATTCATCTTTTCCATAACTATGGATTCTTTTTTTATATCTTATTGTTTATTGAGTTTACACATGTGAATATATATTTTCCTTCCACCACTAAGCATATTCTTGTGTGTGTGTGTGTGTGTGTGTGTGTGTGTGTCTGTCTGTGTGTTTACCAGCAACCTGCCACTCAGCCTCTGCAGGAGTCCTCTGAGCCAGTTTTCATTCTTTCTTTCTGATAAATCTGATATGGCTGGTTGGCTGGACGATCGCAAGCCATTCCATTGCTCAGATTTATTCCTGAAAGAAAATAAAAAGGCATCGATCCAAGATCACTAGCACATCTTAAAAGTCCTGACTCCAAGGCCAAATATTTCTACAGAGAAGTCCCTTTTTCTCTCCCTCTTTCTCTTCCTGACCAAGGAAGGGAGGTAGACCACTGCCATTGAACAAAAAAGCTAGGGATGCAAGCATTTGGGGATGTTTTTGAATATTCTCTGTAACTTGGTGATTAGAGTCCTCTTAAGATTAATGACTATGTAAGGTGTACTTTTAGAAAATAAATTGAATTAGGGTGCCTTATACTTTGCGATGCTTTAAAGCTGTATGGCTTTTACATTATTTCAAACAAATTATTAAGAAAATTTAACATATATTAAAAATAGCAGCAAGTTTTTGCTTTATTTTACAGTGTTCTGCTGCTGTTGGATATTCATGTGTAATTTTTAAGTGCCTAAAACATCATACGACAAATTTCATCCTTTTTGAGAAATACAGTTTTGTAGAAATGTTAATGCCTACATTGAAATTAGCTTATACATGTTTCAGCCTACAGCTATTCTATAGAAATTAATTATCAATTATATTCTATTGTTATCTTTTAAAATGATCTACTGAATCTGTTGTGCAGGCTAGAAATTAATCAAATTATAAACTTTTCTCCAGGTTACATCATTTTAGAAATTATCTACTATGTTACATTTGAGCACTTGGAAACAAATTGCATCTTTTCTCTAATACTCATTTTCTAAATTATTGTAATTATTGGGCAGTTGGAATAAACCCTTACATTTCCTGCTTTCCAATACAGTTATTGATTGGGGATTACAGTTTATAATGACAAATGATTTCTTAATTTGTCTGGTTTTTTTTCCAATGAAAAGATCCTAAATCAATGTTTCCTGAAGCTGTCACTCTTCTGCATAATTTGAAGATTTTAAGTAATTTTGTGGGTGTGACACAGGACATAAGCAGGTGGTTTAGATAAGGATTTCTACATTGGGGACAGTTCCTCTCTTTCTTCTTAATACCTTGAGCAACTCCATGTATTTGTCACTTGGCCTGTGTGCTGGGGGGTGGGGGGATGTGTAGGGGAACATGTACTCTATTTCTCCACTGAATAGCAGTTTTTTGAAAAATGTGACATTGAGGTACATTCCAGTAACAAGTTAATTGACATATTTAAAACATGTACACATATGCTAATAAACATAATGTAAAGTTTCTAGTAGACCATCTTTGTTACAAGTGCACCTGTCTTAGACAAATAAAGAGGTTATTAAAATATTTGTCTTTGAGGCCATTTCCCCAAAATACTACTTTTCAGAATTGCTCTATGGTCTCATCAGATTTCATTGTATATGACTTTTTTTTTCCTCTCTCCCTGAGTTGTTGATCATTCGGACATGGTTATTAAAGAAATTGACCTATTTTCCAATGCTTTGATCAAAGCTTTAAAGCTACTTCCTTGTTTTTATATTTGACACCTAGACTAGTGCTTTCTACTTGTACTAATTTTTCAGGAGGGAAGAGAACTGCCTTACATTTATGACATAGAGGTGAAATATATGAATATTTTGAAGCCTAATTCTAAACGGCCTTTTTGAACATGTAGTAATTGTTTTATGATTGTTTTCATGTTGAATGTGATTATTCTGCAAGCATGTTGCTTTGCACAACTCCAGAGGGCAGCAGCCACATAGGGTTTAATGGATACATACATGCCTGAGCTGTGGGCAGGGCAGTAGCAGCCCTGCTGTTGTGTGAAGCTACAGAATAAAGCACCAGAATAAAAGTTAGGAGAACTGAATTCTGGTCATACAGCCATTTTCTATGTGATCTTGGGGTGAGACTTCTTGCTCTGTGCCTCAATTTCTTCATCTCCATTAGTGCAACTAAAAGTGATACCTACACAATTAACATGATTTAAAAAAATGAGTTCATTAGAAAAACGATGTTTAGACTTTTACAAAAAAAGAAATCCATTGCATTTCAGTTATTTTTACAAGCGGGTCTCTCTTTTTTAAGTGAATTCACCTGTGTAGCCCGGGCATCTAAAACAGATAAAGGGGGAAGAGAGAGCTGAGTTTGTTACAGCTGCAGCAAGAAGCAAGCTCTGTGGCCCTGGCTGTAGCGCTCCCCCAATGTTCGTCCACTCTTTTCTCTAGTCTCCTGTGCCGGCTTCATAGAAATCCAGCATTATTTAGGAATCACATATCTAGTCCTCTCATTTTTTGTAAAAAATCTTTATTGTTGAAAAGTATTATATATGTCTCCTCCACCCTCCATTGTTCCCTTCTAGCCCACCTCCACTCCCTGCCCCAGGCCTTCACCACCCTATTGTCTGTGTCCATGGTTTATGCATAAATGCATACAAGTTCTTTGGTTGAGCCTTCCCACCCACCCACCTTCCCCTGCCTGCCTTCTGTCCTCACATTTTTAACTGAGGAAACTGAGAGAACAGGGAAGTTAGGTGACATAATGTAGTTGGCATATCCTGATACCCTTAAAAAATAAATACAAGGCTGTATTGCTTTAAAAGAGAATTGTAAAATTGAAATGAAAACACATGGATTGGAACCATGGGCCTAATGACACAAAGTTCCTTTGAAGTGGAAGACTGTGGGATCATCAACATCTGTAATTTATATTGAGATAATCATTGATTGTATTGATAATTTACAGCACATGGAGATTAAAAAAAATAAAACATTTGTTAAGACGGTTTGTAAGAGGATCAGTTTACTTGACAGGGTTTTTTCTGAACATAGCATTTGGACCCTAAAAGTCAGATAAGAGTTGCCTACACTAGTGTGTGGGTCTAACAGCACCTTCAAGAGTTTCTTTTATGTGAAACTTATAATGATGACCAGTAAGTACAGAATGGTTATTTCTTCCTTCTTTATTAAGTGGTATGGATGCATAAACAAAATGGATTATGAAGGATGAACAGTGGGCTTCTCAGCACCAACTAGTTGATGGGACCCTTAATCAGCAAATCCATGGGAATACTTCAGATTTGTCCACATCCATCCTCAGATCCCGGTTATGTAACTTTTACACTGTCTTTGTTGGGTCTTCTTTTCTTTTTCTTCAGGCACCTGCTAGTATCACAGTTGTGTTCTTTGCAGAAGTGCATAAGCTAAGTTTTAACTACTAAGACTTTATACATTTATTTCAATTACACATTTGCCTCTCTCTAGTTGGCTTCTGCAAATGCTGCCTCCAGGCTTAGCGAGTTTGCAATGTTGTTGACTTATAACTCTCTCTGGTTGTCGCTGACTTTCTTCAAGCACCAGACCTTTTCCAGTGATGGTCAGCATTCACATGGGTCATAGTGACAGAAAGGAGGGTTGGTACTTGTTTTGGCAGGGATGATCACTTCCTGTTAGGAATTTGAGATGAGAATGGGGCCCTGTAAAACATTAACATAGATACTATGTGACTTACTGTGCAACATCATTCAACCTCTTCCTTGAGAGATAGAGGTAGGTCAGCATCATTGTTTATCACGTTATTTCCAATATTGTAGGTATTACTGAAGCATACTAAACATCATAAGAATATGTAAGATTCAATGTCTGAGTCTAGAGAATTAAAGTAATAGAAATCAAGGCTGTATGAATGTATATATTTCCTTTGTAACATAGTCTAAAGGTGTTTAAAGAGAAGAAAATGAATGGTGTGATAAACATTAGTTTGTTTTCCAAAAAGATCAGACTTGTAAATACTCACTTTCACTTACCACATCTTTACTAATCTTCTGACTTTTACTTAAGTCTGGTGCCATATGCACCTGGCATAGGTGGACATCCAGGTTTTAAGCCTTAAGGATACAAGTGGGGATTCTAAACCTGCCTTCAAAAGAGGCATATGCTGTTTTTCTGAGGATACCTCATGTCTGGTTAAGACTGAAAAGAAAATGGCCCTGGATTCTCTGGTTTCTTGGACTGTATCTAGCATGGCTGTGGCTTTAGTAATAAGTTGTGCAAAGCTGTATTTCAGGATGGCCCCCTCCACTAGCAGGGCAGTGTGCAATTGAGGTCATGGATGGCAGTGAATACTTTGCTTTACATGAACTCTCCTTTTACTGAAATTATTTTTGTCATCATTTTCTATTCTTCCCTGTATATTTAGGCAATATGAATTTGTTTCTATAGGGACATATGAAAACCAAACAGAAAAAAAACACACACAAACAAACAGAATAGTATTTCTTTTAGACGTGTATTTTCATTTTTAGAGTTTCCTTTGTCTGATAATTTTGTCTAGAATTAGAGAAGTTAAACAAATATTTGTTTTTTCAAAGGACATTTGATTGCATGGCTTATTAAAATACATCCCTAACATTTTTATTGACTTCCTCCAGTCCTCAAAAAACTCAGAGCAGTTTTATGGCAAGATCCTTTTTCCTGGTTCCCTTGCTCAATGACCTCTTGCCTCTAAGTCTTCCCTCTTGTCACTGCCAAGATGACCATTTTGAATTTAATACTTTTTATCATCCCAGTTTCTACTTAGAAGCCTTCAAATGGATTCCCCTTGTAAAATTCAAAGCCTCTTAAAACTGTCTTTAGTTTCCCTTTTAATCTAGTCTTATGAGTTTCTTACCAGGTATTCCAAGAACTGGGCTTATGTAGTCAGTATTCCATGATGGTACCTTGCTTGTTTTTGTTTTTTTTTTTTGCCTTTGCTGACACCTTTCCCTGGAATTTATGGGTCGCCTGGTGCCTCTTTCTGTCCCAATTGTTCAGTCTTTTCAGCTGGACATCAAGTCACACCTCATCGTTACATCTTCATTCACTGATGACCCTAGACTACGAATAATCCTTGTCTATACCACTTGTCTGGAATTTAATCCCAAACTATATTATTCTTTTAACTTTTTAAAAGCAAGAGTTTTTATTCCCTGCAAAGATTAATGTGGTGCCACATACATAGTAAGCTCTTTAAAAATATTTTAAATGAAAGAATAACATGCATTTACCAAAACAATTTTAAGCTCATTCACAGATGGTTATTATTTGTAATTAAACCATATAGTGCGCAAAGTAAGCTGTTCTAAAAACATAATTATAGAATTCTTAATAATAGATATTAGACATGTTGACTCTGGGAATTTCTTTAGTTGCTTTCTCGAGCTTCCTAGGGTATTTCTTTCAATGGAATGTTTCCAAGAGTTTATCATTTGTCCCCATTCCCATTTTTAGAGTCTGCTCATACTATGGTATAAAGTATTTCTGTTGGTTTTATTTTTGGTGAGTTAAATATTTGTGAATATTATTCTTAAACATGTGTTTTGTAGTCCATTATTTTTATGTGGCCCTTAAATTGTGATTACTTACCTCCTATTTAAGAATTTAAAAAAAATTAAGTTTATTTGGTAACATCAGTTAATGACATCATATACATTTCAGATGTGCGTTTTTATAACACACCTCCTATATATTTCTTTATGTGCTCACCATCCGATAAGTGTAAGCAGTAAGCATTTACTAACCCTCATTGTATTTCAGGACCATGTTAGGAAGTGAGGAGGACATATAAGAAACTCGAGATGCCAACTTTTCCCTTTCTTTTAAAGATGGTTAGACAAGGCCAATAAAGCACAATACAAAAAATAGGTCACTAAGTGATTTTCCAAACTCTTGGGAGGAATATTTGCCTCAAGAGAAATGCTAATAGCATTTTATGGAAAAAAAAGGGTTCCAACAGAATGTGGCATTTTCTATTCCTAGAGGCATGTGATAATGCAGCTTTCTTATCACTAAGACCTCTCCGTGTCTTAACATAGACAGCTAGTCCTGTGCCTACTGTTTCAAAAGGATCCTGTAAAGGAAGCCCTTGCAACATAACTGAGCTGAGAGGTGACTGGGATTCTCTTGGCTGCTTTTTTATGCGATTCATGCTAATGATGAATTTAGTTTTTATAGAGTCAACTTCTACCAGTGAAAATGCTCTTCCAGGCATTTCTTCTCAGGTTACTAGATTCTGAGAAACAATCAATCTTTCTAGATCACCATGGTGCCCTACTTGTGTCTTTATTTACAATGGCCTGAGAGTTAATATAGCTTTCAAACTCCCATAATAGTCTGCAGAGCAATCTATTAATTATAGATCTGGGCAATGGGGCCATTCAGACCTCTGCCTGAAATTCCTTTAGAACCTTCCTGATTGTTTTTTGTTTAAGAACACACCTGAGAAGAACATTTGAGTCAGCGATTCTTGTTCCTTCTTTGTGTAGAGATATAAAGAAGTAGTACGGAAGGGTGAAGCTGGCCTGGTGCCCCAGTCTGGTCCAAGCTGCATGTCTGCCTGTCCTGAGAGCCAGCTGGCTCTGCCTCTGCTTCTCAGCTGCTCTGACGCCTCTCCCAGGACAGAGCCACTGAGGCCTCTAAGAGGTGTGGCTCCTCCGCTCTACCTGCCCCACTGTGTGCGAAAGGGATGCTTAGCACACCCAGATCCTTCTGCCTGCAGGTCAACAGCTCGTTTTGCTTTTCCTGGAGCCAAAGGACCCTGTCAATATATCTATCCTTTAAGGAGTCTTCCTTTGGGTTACTATGTATTTCTCCTCCATTATATCCCCCAGAGTTCTTTCTTTGTGCTGTACTAGTATATGTTAAGGAAACCATCACATAAGCCTTGTCTTTGTGAAGAACTTCAAAGCAGAGACATATCCAGGCTTTTGAGACATGTGTTTATACAGTTTGGGAAACCCCTTTAGAAGCCATACAGAAATGGAAATGCAAATGAAGGACAGAGCCTCGGGAGGCCCCTACTTGAGAAAGGGGCTCTAAAGCTGGTCTTAAAAAACATCATCTAAAATCTGCCTCTGTTTGAAAATTATACACTTTAGGAAATAATATTATCCTCTTCTGTGAATTCCGGGTATAATTATATAATTTTACTTATTTTTTTTCTACTGGATGTAGTTAAGCCCACTATTCATATAGAACACTGCATTGTTTTGATGGGAAACACACACAAATTTGTCACATGTAGTAAAATCACACTGTAAAGGACTCCAGTATATCTTTGTATAAAATAATGTACTGTATAGATATAATGTTAAGAATATTTTCTCTCTAAATATAAATGTGCCTAATACAGGTGTATATATATATATATATATATTTTATTTTTTCTTGACATCATATTTTAAAAATAGGTCATGTGCTGTCTCTTACGCAGTTGTATAGTTTATAATGATTGGGTGTGCTTTAAAAGATCTTGCCCGTTTGGGTATATAAAAGCTATATTCCTAAGGCTCTACCTCTTGAAATACAGCACTTTTAATTTTTAATCATTTATTATTTAGCATAGATAAAAATCTACCTTTGACTTTTATCCTCTGGCTAACTTAAAGTTGACCATTTTAACTACAATAAACATTATTACCAGTTGTGAATAAAACAATGCATCTAAATTAGTGTCAGTACTCAGCTCCAATATTCATATTTTAATTAATATATTGGTACATTTAAGTAATAATAAAAGAAGGAGTATTACAAGTCACAATTTTACTATGTAAAAAATATCAACTAAACACTTAATAATATTTCCCAGTTGTTTTAACTTCATATTTAGCAGCCCCATTGTCTCTGGTGATATATCGATACCTCTAAAAGTGTACTTGGAATTTATAGAAACTCAAGTGATTGGTATTCAGATATAATTCTTTAGTGGCCGTTTTCTTTTCTTTTAAGTACAGGATGATATTTGAAAGTATAAAAAGCTTTGAGATAAATTGAAATAGACAAAACATTTTATGCAACTGTTGGTGAAAGGGACATTCATTATTTTTTCTGTACTTACTATATTGCTTGTGGCCCGAATTAGCTCACCATGAGCCAGAGAAAGAGATAAGACAAATAGAATGGCACGCAGCTAATTTTGTTGAGCAAATTTAGATCTGATATATGCGATTTCACTCCGACAAACTGACTCAGTCACTCTTTGAAAGGTGCCGATGAAGTTGGTCTCCCACAGTTTAACAGCTTTCACTCAATATTTATAGGCTATACAAAAATAAATTTCTCTAAGTACCATATTTATCACTGCAGGATGAGCACTGTGAAGTTAGATTTATTAATTTGAAAAAAGGAAAAACAAAAACATTTCAATGATTCCAGGCCTGCAGAAAATAAAATATGTCAAAACTTTCAAAATATCTTTCTTTCATGGACATAGACAGTGGGGTTTGGGTATTTGAGGATTTTGATTACTTGTAAGTGAATCAGAAGTCCCATTATTTTATGAAAATTTTGTGATTTGAATCTTGTATATAGTTAGACTTATATTCTGAAACTAGTCATTCATTGGATGTAGAAATCAACAGGATGGGATCAGCTGTAATTATCAGGAAGTGATTGTAAAACAAAACAAAACACATAAATCCCAGTCCTTAGTTGTTGTAAAAAAGTGCCATCATCCAAAAGAAATTTTAGAGACATTTCTAAAGGAGGCTAACTTGTGTGAAGAAATGGTCACATTTGATGGAAATGCGATACTAGAAAAAGCCAGGAATTTGTACAAGAATATCCACATTTAGGAATTCCTGAAGGTATTTTGTAGCATAATGATTTGTAAGGCTTCTGAAAAGTTATAATATTATTCATATATCTGCTAGAGCTCAAGACTACATTCCCCATAATCAAGCTCACTATAGAGAATAATACTCATATTCATGCATTGTTCATCTCATCACATTTCTAGTGGTTATTTCAAGGTTAATTTTTTTCAGACAGCTTCTCTCTTGATTAAAGTTCATAGTAATTGTATATGTGCTGATATAGCACATGAAGGTTTTAAACTAACGGCATCTATGATTTTATACCGAGTCAAGATCAAATGCTTTGCAGTGCTTCCTACTCAAATATGTGGGGGGAAAAAAAAACTTCAATGTTTATTTTTTATTTCTATTAAGAATGTGGAGACTTTTGTTGGGCATTTTAAAAATCCTATAAACCCTTTTGTAAAGGTATGAGCAACAAAGTATATTCTTTTACCAGGACAAATACTCAAGTCCTATGTTTCTTGCTATGTTACTGATTGTTAAAATATTGAAATACATTCTCATCTGATTGGCTTTCCAAGATCCCTCCCTGGCTCTGCTTCTTCAGACTTTTGCTGATCAAACAACTGAAGAATTAATACCTGGCATAATAATGGACCTTCGGATCTCTGCTTAGGCACATGCTGTGACCCATTCTGATGTGTCTTTGCCATTATAGTCACTAAAGACTTTGTTACTCTTACACATAACAAGAATTTTGGTGTATTTTAAGGTAATAGGAATATGAATAGTATTATACTAACTTTGCCACAATGAAGAATTAGTTACTTCGAAGGAGGCATGTTTCTAAATTGTGTATTACAGCATAGGTGCTTTTTTATTTAACTTGAGGTGTGAAAAGAAATGGCTTGAAATGATAGATAGAACGTCTGGTCCACAGATTGAATTAGCCTAGGATAGTGGTCGGCAAACTGCTGCTCGCGAGCCACATGCAGCTCTTTGGCCCCTTGAGTGTGGCTCTTCCACAAAATACCACGTGCGGGTGCACATACAGTGCGATTGACAATTTGTGGCCCATGCGCAGAAGTCGGTTTTCGGCCTGGGTGAGTCTATTTTGAAGAAGTACTGTTGATATTTGGTTCTGTTGACTAATGAGTTTGCCGACCACTGGCTAGGTCACAGTGGTCGGCAAACTCATTAGTCAACAGAGCCAAATATCAACAGTACAACGATTGAAATTTCTTTTGAGAGCCAAATTTTTTAAACTTAAACTATATAGGTAGGTACATTGTTATTAATTTAATTAGGGTACTCCTAAGGCTTACGAAGAGCCACAGTCAAGGGGCCAAAGAGCCGCATATGGCTTGCAAGCCGCAGTTTGCCGACCATGGGCCTAGGAGAAAAATCACATGAGGGACGCAGGCCAAAGGACTTCAATGAGGCAGATGGGATGAATTCTCCTGTAAGTGGGTGTGGATACTGGTGGGTCATATGTCTACTAATTGGGCTGCTGAAGGATCAGAATTTGAATTTGCGATTGCCATAATATGTGAGTAATAACCATGCTGCATGCTTATATTATTAATCAGAATGAACAGTTATCTGGCAAGGAGTCAGCTGTCTCATGTGTGTATTAAGTCACTTAAGACAGGGGACTATCCCTGGAGGGCACCACACGTACCCTTTCCATTTATGGTGGATAAAGAGAAGAAAACAATCCCATTAAAAGCTTTTTTCTACACACTTAAAATGCAATATTGTGATAGAAATTGAGTTAACATCAGCTTAATTATGATCCTCTTACTTAAATTTGTGATTATTTATTATTTTTATTATTGTTATTATTATTATTATTATTATTGCAAATAAACTGTATTATATCAGAGGAATGGAGTACCACTTCATTTGAAGAATGATTAAGGAGAAGTAGATGCCAAGCATGAAAAAGAGGAGGCTTGGGAAGGGGACATGATAGCTATCTTCAAAAGTTGAAGGGTTGTTACATACAAGAGGGATTAGCACTGTTCTGTGTAGCCTTGGAGAACAGAAACATTAACAGCTGTTTGAAATTGTAAGGCATCAGATTTCGGCTGAACACCATCCAGGAGTTTCTCACAGTCAGAGCTTTCCAAAGTTGGCCTGGTCTGTCTTGGGAGGTGGTGAGTTCCTTCGTGTGAGGGGTGGTAGGCTCTGATCTCACGTCTTCTGTGATGATAAGGAATGAATGAGGCAGCTGAGGGACAACTGGCCAGTGACGTTGGGGATGGGGATTGGGTTTGTGACTTCCGAGGGCGCTTCCCACCCTGAGAGCCTGCCACAAGCACACCATGCCCAAAGAGCCCTTCCTGGGCTCTAAAAATCAGAGGCATGGAATGCAAATCCAGTGTCTCTGTGGATAGGACTCCTACCCAAATGCTTTTCACCATCATACCTCTCTTCATAGATCAGAAGGATCTTTTAAAGATTGTTTTTCTTAAATATATAAAACTTTGTTATTACTTCTTCTCAACAGTCTTTAGGTTAGACCTTTATATCTCAAATCTAATGTACTGTCACAAATAAATTATTCTCAATTTTAAAAGCCAGACAACATTAAATAAGAATAAATATACAAGCTTAAAAATATGTATTGTATTGTGCTCCTGTGTTATCTCAGCAGGTATTTATAAGCTGGATCTATCGCAGCTAGAGGGAGAAATATATAAGCAGGTGGGGAGATGGAGCAGGAAATTAGAAATCTGGGCCTCCAGTTGTGAGTGTAGGGTAAATTGTAGAGAAACAGGAAAAGAGGAGTACTTTCCTAAAGGAACTGAAAATCAAAAGGATACAAAAACACCAAGGCACATATGTACTAGTATGTCTTACTTACTTACAAGTAAAGTAGCTCGTTATTAGTAAGCTTTGGAAATATGTTACTTCAAGGCCTTTGATATTTCCATCTCTCTATTTTTTTTAATCCTTACCCGAGGATATGTTTTCATTGATTTTTAGAGAGAGAGAAAGAGGGAAGGAGGGAGAAAACAAACAAACACATTGATGTGTGAAAGAAACATTGATCAGTTGCCTCCTATATGTTCCCTGACCAGTGATTGAGCCTGCGCCTTTTGGTGTATGGGATGGTGCTCCAACCAAGTGAGCAATCTGGCCAGGGCCATTTCAGTCTCTTTTAGATATATACTGTATGATACACTAAATACAATGTTTAGCTTTTTCTTTTGTAGCCATTTGAAAAAAACACACACATTATATTAGGTTCTCCTGGTATGAAAACTACAGTCCTGTCATATGTACCTTTCAGGGGTCTTTTTGATTTACCACCTCTTCCTACTGAATGCAGTCTATATGTATTTTAATGCCTCCTCTACGCCAAGCACTGGGACTTTTATACGTTACCTCCACTGTAATGGTAAAATCTGAATGGTAGTTGATATTAACTCCACATTATGGATAAGGAAACAGGGACCCAGAATTACATAATTGGCCAAGATCACAGAGCCACATCTTAGCAAAGGCATCTATATATATAAAAGCCTAAGTGACCGTCACCGCAGAACAACTGGAATGACCAAAACGACCGATCACTATGACACGCACTGAGCAGGCAGGCAGGGGAGCAGTTAGTGGGTGAGCTGTCCCAGATTGCAAGAGGGATGTCTGACTGCCGGATGTCCGACTGCAGGGATCAGGCCTAAACTGGCAGTCGGACATCCCCCGAGGGATCCTAGATTTCGAGAGGGCACAGGCCAGGCTGAGGGATTCCCCCTCCCCTCACGAATTTCTTGCACTGGGCCTCTAGTCTTCTAATACTCCACTTGGCTATCCTGGGATATACTTTATACTTAGATTTTGGTTATCTATCTCTAAAGAGATAATGAGTGAAGACAAGTCAAACAAAAAATGTCTTTCTCAAGCTTCTATGGAGCCTTGGTCATATGAATGCCCCTTTTGTCTTAGTTTCTGGATATCTTCCCACGTTACTTCTGTGTAGACTGTTCGGAGCTCCTAGCTCTCTCCAGAGCCCCAGCCTCCTTGTTACCACTGCTGTCCAAATTTCTTTACTTGTATAGACCAGTGTTTTCAGACTGTTCATCATTTTACTTTTCTCTTTTCACAATTTAATGCGTTCTTCTTATCTTAATTGGTATACATTATTATAACAACACAAATGAACTCTGCATTTGGTAACAAAAAAAACCCAAGAAATCATAATATCTAACATTTATTAAAGGCCTATTGGGTCAAGAAAGGTGAGAAGCACACTAAGATATGATATCTCACCTAATCTTCACAACATGGACACTGCTGCCCACATTTTACAGGCCAGGACACAGAAGCTTAGAGAGATTAAATAGTTTACCAAATGACACATGCCTGTGCGGGTGGCAGATCAGCGATGCCCCAACTTCTAACTATTAATTTTACATCAATGTCAAAATAAGCTAAAACATCTAAGAAGTACATTAATAATATAGATTATGTTGATTAACTATTACTTGCCATTAACAATTATTATATGTGATGTCCACAATAATTATTAATAACCAAGAGAATTTATGAATATGCCAAACTTGGAAACAGGATCATGTATATTAACAATATATGCTAATTTTCTATTGTTATTATAATTTAAGTATATTTGATACTTCAAATAGAGGAACCAGATTAGTAACTTTTAAAAATTGCCAATATTAAGTAAAATATTGCAAAGAATTGAAGTAGAGGTTAAATAGAGGAATTTAAGAATTAAATAGCCAAGGTTTGAATTCTAACCATGTAAAGATGGGTTAATTACTTAATCTTTTTAAGCTTCAATTTTTTTCATTTAAAACTGGGATCTGATATTAATGAGAACTCTATACTTGTAAGGATTAAATGATATAGTATATGTAAAACAATGTCAATCACATAGTAAATGCCCAATAAATGTCAATTACCATATATATACTATAGTGCTATTATAGCAGTATGGTAGCTAAGGCAGTTAGCAAAAATGAAGCATCATAAATTTAAAGTTACAAAATGTTAAATGTGATAAGACCATGGACTTTCTCTTTCTCATCATTTGAATTTAAGTTGTGTTTATAAACGGTGATACAATATTGGTTTATAGAATTATTGTATATATGGTCTGGCGTGATACTGTAAGTAGGCTATTTAGGGGAAAATTTGGCTCTCTCTGAGGGGCGGTTTTCTCAAATCATTTTTCCTTCATATTCTGTTTTTATAGTTTTGGTATTTAAAAAAAAGTGCTTAGAGAGACACTTTGTTCCAAAGATTTATGTTTACCTGGCAAACGCAAACCCTCTGTCCTTTCATCCTTATTGTTTTTTAAAGCACCTTCAAGTGAAAGTGGTTTTTAATCAAATTTATGGGATAACTTTTTTATGTTACCTTTTATAGGCATTTAAACTTTTCAAGATAGGGCACAATGAATATAAAGTATGACTGAATATTTTTGGAAACATTTTTGCATGCTAGGAGCAGAATCTTCAAGATCTGTACACAAATGCTGCACAGATTTTGCCACATGGAAAATAATCTGAAAATGATTGTGATTATTAAATGCTTTTCCTACATCACGGTTTTTACACATTCATCTAGATCATCAAGGCATCAGGTAAGAGCTACTCATGTCCTCATACATTTAATTCCCACAGCTATGTCACTAGTGCTCACTTATCGATTAACATTGGAATACTGCAAAACCGTATATGTTTAGAAATAGTATTAATTATGGAAAAGGGCAGTTTTTGCTCCTTAGAAGTTAGCTGCTTGCTTTCTTGTAACAAGCTCAAACTTCCCATAGACAGGGAGTTACACACACAAAAAAAGTTATTTCTTCAATTTGCAAGTCTGGAAATTTAAAGGATGCTGTGAATTGCCCATTTTGGGGCTAAATAAATAATTTTTTAAAAAAGATTTAGGCTGTTATCTCTAGCTAGAGAGGCAGGTAGAAATTTACTTCACCAGCTCCATCACATGTTATTACCTTATTCAGCTGAAAGGTGGCACTTCAGAATAATATGGGCCATTGGGATGTTTGATTAGGCTTCTATCAGAGTTTCTGGGATGAACTATGAGTTATTGTTATACCCTTGAAATAAACATCTTGTAGCAGTTGAATTACTAAAAATTTCAGATGTGAGGAGAATAACATAACAAAATGATTATCACATGCTAACATTTTAAAAAATATTAAATGCATATTTTTAGATGCAGGTGTTGACTTTGGTATCAAGATTTTATGTGGTTATAACTATACTTTTTTTACTTAAATGCAAACCAACAAAATGGAATATTAAACCATAATCTAAGTGAATAGCACTGTTTTCCTCCATTGATTTTGTTATTATTGATCATTAATAGGACATTCTCTTTAACCTATGGCTGATCACAAATTTAGAGAACAAAGTGTTATCTGCATATTTGAATACAAAGACATTTACAAAGATATCCAATTATAATGTCCTGATATACTTATTTTAAATGAAGATTCCATGAGCAGATTAAACTTCATGAATGCATTCTGTGAAAGACAATAGTTGTTACTATGGTAACCTTTACCAGGTACTGGGTGGTATAATTTGAATTAGTCCTATTCTACAATAAGGGTGGTGAGGTAATGGAAATTAGAGTGATTAACATTCAAGGCTTGAATTTAAAGAAAGATGATATGCTGAGTTTATGAGGAAAGCAGAGATATTGAACAGGGTAAATTAGCGTGCTCGTGATGAAATGACCACCGCCTGACTTCAGCTCGGCTCCCCTGCCTTTCTCTCACTCCAGGCCGGCTTTTGTGTTAGATCCAGTTGTTCTCCACCCCTGAGTGGTTCTAATTACATCCATGAATCAGGAACCAACTCATTCTGTTCTTACAAAGCAGTCTTAATCTTTCACTGCCCGTCAATATCCTACTTAAAAACCAGTGGAGAGAGTGGCTTTCCCATTAGAAAAGGACAGTCCATTTCTGTCAGCTGTGATACGAATTTTGACTTTAAAGTACTTTGAAATTTGTTAGGTTTCAGGTATTTATGAATTAACACCCTCTGCCAACCCCTGCCACCAAGTAGCAAAGCAGTTTTCCTCTTTTCTGCTTGTACATTTGAAGGAATTGGTCATGATTCTAAATGTGTCACTCGTTTCCTTCAATGTTGTCTAGCTATATAGCCATCATCTGTGTGTAGCTCTTTGTATTTTTTGCTTTTCTTTTCTTTTTTATTTCAAATCATTTTGTATACCCTTATTTAGTTTTTGCAAATGTACTAAAGTGAGTTGTCTGTGGAAATATCTGCCTGAAATGAATACAGCTTTAAAGCAGAAACTTATTGATTTTTAAAATGAATTATTTTCCTCAGCCTTTAGTGAGGCCAATTTCCAATAGCCATTTTATTTACCCTTTATCTTTTCATGCAGTTGCTGTAATATCACCAAGGTCGCTATCACCATCAATACATTCCTGGAAAAGATGATGATGATTTGTAGTTTTTTCTGAAAAGAGTGTTAAGGAAGTTGCGTGTATTATTTGATCAAATTTTGCTATATCTATATTACGTAAAACTCCAAATTACAGTTTAAATGATAATTCTTATGTTTTCTCATAATGATAAGATTTAAAATGATTCCAACTGAGTAGAATTTATTGTACTTTTTAAAAAATTCAGGGATGAATGATCTACACTACATTATATTGCTAAGAAGGAGGATAGCACGCTCCTCTGGATTTATTTGCACTTACAGAAATAAAGTTTAGAAAAGCAATTTGGGTTTTACAGGTTTCTCACTCTTCTTGACTAGAAATCTTGATGAGGAACACCAGTGCATGCGATTCCGGGAACACACAAGAATGGTAGCAATGGGAGTCCCAAATAAATATTTCGGAGGAGGTTATAAGCAGCTGTCCCTTTCGACTGTGATCCCTATTTGGAATAGTCCCAGGGCTTGTGAAAGAAATCTTCTGCAGGATTACACTCTGACATGCAACTATTCCTGTCCTGAGACCTTACATTCACCCCCACCCTCTGCCTCCTCCCGCACCGCTGTTTCTCCAGCCAGAGTCAGATGTGGAGTTGGAGGCTGGGCCAGCAGATATTACCCCAGCACTGTAGTCATTCCTGTTGGCCAGTTCTCCCTCCCATGCCTATACTGCAATTGTGAACAAGTTCTTTTACTTTGAGCTCTGGATTGTCTAACCTATTTAGAAATTATTAAGTGGAAGTGGATTGCCAAAGTTGCCCTTCACACCAAGGATCAAAATTGGACCTAGCAGGGCCTAACAGAGCCCAAAACGGCTTCAGTGTATACAAATATTTTGATTCTTAGTGGTTTCGTGCATCGCTGCAGTTCTCTTAGAGCATCTTGTAATGCTCTGTGGTTTTCACAAGTATGCAAATGTTGAAGATTATTTAATAGTCCTGACACTATTAAATGTCCAGTCATTTCCCAAGATTTTTAGGTGGGTCTTGGGAAATTCTGAGATAAATTATATAATTTATCATTGAGAAATAACATTCATTCATGAATATAGTTTGCAGTGAGGACATTGCAGAGGAAAGACTACTTGGTGTCATATCTGTGGCTGAAATCAGAGACCATGATGAGAATTACCTTTTCTAAGACTATTTTTCTAGGGATGGACTCTCTGTCCCTTGAAAACTGCAAACTGAGATGTACTTATCTAGAAAGTCAATTCCTTATCAATTAATTTATTAGTGTGTTAGACTGCTTTATGGTCAATGTAGGTCTGTGACACCAGAAACTATGCATTAAACATACATAATGTGCATATCTCATAGCTGAGAACAGTTAAAACTACATAGGAATTCTCAGTTAGTGATACACTTTGACGTTTTCTTTTCTAATCCTTATTGGCATAACTTATTTTGCAGGTGGAAAATCAAAAGAGCTCCAAACTGTCAGATAGTGTTATGTTTTCTCTCCTACAGTGAGCAGTGCTTTAATTCTTAGAATGACAGGGTTGCTCACTTTCCCAGTAGGAGGCCCCTCAAAGCAAGAGGATGCCTCTTGCTTGGCAGATTTCTGTATAAATAAATAACATTGCACATTTCTCTCAAATACCCGTGTAAGTGAGATGATGCTAGATAACTTATTTTTATTTAAAAAATAGCTGTATGATGTCAGTGACCTGTAATAAATAGCTCTGCAAGGAGAAGTGACAGCCTCATTCACCTTGCACCCATGCAGAAATAACGGAGCTCTTTCCATGGCTGAGAGAGAAGAAGAAAGAAGAGAATGAAAGAAAAGAACCGCCCTTGGATTGCAGTCACTCTCATGCCAACAAGCGGGAGTTTACACTGACTATTTTTTTTACATTGAATTTACCCCTCAACACATGGCAAATAACCTTTTGTAGTCTAAGCATTCGGAAAGTCATTGATAATAATGGTATGGCAGATATATAATAAACAGTCTATTTCCATTTCCCCATGTTCTGTATAATTTTCTGTTAACATTTTATCGACAGGTAAAATATTGTACTGAGACATTTTTATTGGTTGAGCATAATGATGCAGTGATTATAAGTAAATACAGTTTTAGACAAGATGGAAAGTTATGTTTAAAGCTTTTTTAAATACAAGACATGACAATATCATCTTCATACTGTCCTGTACTTTCCCTAAAAATTCCATTAATTATAAACATTGACATGTTTAATAAATAAAAAAGAAACCAAATGCTATAGAATAAACTAAAACTAAGACCTTTTCATTCATTCTCAATGAAAATATTAAAATATTCTTTCATTTGGAATTTTCCATTGTGATTCACAAGTATTGTTTTGCTAAGACTTTCAACAGATGTTATACAGAGAATTAAGAAACGTTCTCAGTGATTGTCAGCCTGAAATTAAAGCCTTTGCTCCGACTGATCTCACTGAAATTTATGGAAGTCATGCAAATATAGTTCAATGGGATTCAGTCTATTGTACTTATTTATACATTCTGCCTAGCCATTCATTTGTCCAGCACCTAATGGGCATTGCACAGTAGTGGGATCAGGCAGTCTGATGTACAAAGACAAAGACCAAGGAAATTTGGACCTGGCTCCACAATTAGATTATTTTAATTTATATAAGAAGTCGATACTATTAGGATTTAATGTATTTGAACATAAGTAACACTTGAGATGCTCAAAACTTCTGGGTGATTTTTATAAATAAACATAAATCCAGTTCAGTCTACTGAGGTTACTGCTTATTTTGGTGATTACCATATTAATACATTTTAATGTTTACCCCTTTTCTAACATATATAAGACTTTGAATTGTTTGCATAAAGAGTTCTTAAAATGAGCATTTTCTCCAGTTATTTTACAGAAAATAAATTTAATACTCAGAGAAGGTATTTGCCTAAATATAGGCAGCCAATTAATGTAAAAGACTGGAACCACATCATCTGACATATTTGTATTACCCCCGCAACTATTTTATACAATTGGAGGAGAAATAGATCACTAGACAGTTTTTAGACTGCATTTTATTTTGTACATTTAAAATATAACTTTTATATTATTAAAATAAGATATTTACTCAGCAAAATCAATATATACAAAAGTGAGGAAAATATTATTTGTAATCTTATCACTTAGGAATACCACTACTGATGCTTTGCACTAATGTATTGTGCATGGTGATAAATGCCTTTTAATATGCAAGTGAGTGTATGTATGTGTCTATAGTAATTTTTTACAAAAATTTACTTTCTCTTCTATTTCATAGCAAGTTTTGTATTTATTGTGTACCTTATACATATTTTTATATCTGGAATTCTTATTTATACTAATATATTTAGTGGTACAATTTTTTTTTCATGATTTGGAAACAATTTATCTACTAAATTCCCTTATGTTGGTCTTTATCTTTTTCAATTTTACTTGTTCTCCTTTGTTAAACAAAACAAAGAGAACATCCTTTAGTCAAATCTGTGTACATAATTGTGATTATTTTTCAGAATAACTTTATACAAGGGCAAAAATTAAGAAAAATATAACCTTTATATATTCATTGGTTCATTATGCTGAAGAAAGTTTGTACTAATCTACTCTCTTGTTAACTGTTTAGAAATTGATTTCTTTTACAATATTTTAGATTTGTCTGTATTTAGTAGTTTTCCTAAATATGAATATGGATGTTAGTGAGTAGTTTGAATATCAATATATTAATTAAACTTTTCGTTTTTCTCTTTATCTTTATATTAAGATATGTAAGATATCTCTATGGTAATGTTACTTCCTAAGAGTATTCTTAAAAGTTATGTGTATTGTTAATTAATTATAATTTAATCTCTTAAATTACATTAAATTTGAAACTCTCTGTTCTTTAATATTATTACATATAGCAACATGAATTCATGAGTTTCTATTAAAACATCTGTTTATATTTTCTAAATTTTAATCACTTTTTAAAAATTAATGTCCATAAAAAATTAAAATACATATTTTTCTTTTACTCCCAAATTATTTAACTTTAATGTTTGAAAAGTAAATATTTTAAAAGCCTTTAATCTGATCTCACATAATAGTGTTAATTTTAATAATTTATTTGACTAGAAATGAAGTACCTAATCTGTATCAGATATTGAGTGGTGATAAATTGATACTGGAAATATTCTTGTATACAGCACTTGGTGTTTTTGCCATAAAAGAAACCTGTGTATCCAGTGTGGGTTCAAAGCTCAGGGCTACATGCACATATACACACATCCAAAAACATTTTGGTTTTTCTTTTCTTCATACTGGCTTCTATTTTGATACTTCTGATGTTAGTCTTTCTTATTTGTCATTTTATATTTTCAAATATATAAACCAGTGAATGTTTACTAATGTATCTTAAAATTAACAATTTATAAACTTTAGGAAATATTTCCACAGTTTTGGTTCCCTATCTTCCCATATTAAGGAACTATTAGCAGCAATATATAATTAGGTGACCAAACTTACGTTTTTTCCATTGTTCTGTTTTTTTTCTTTTGGGATCAGTCTACTTTTTAATGCCATAATAAATTTATATTTAACAGCTATCACTAAAATTGTTGCTTGCATATAATATTTGGGTTGATATGAAAATTATTGCATTTGAATAATGTTGAAAATTATGTGAACACAGGATAATATTTAAACAATAAAATTAAACTTTTATACATATGTATATCACTGCTTTAAAACACCTTACTAAATTTTTTTATAGCAAATGTGATCCTTAACATTCCTCTTCAAGAGGGAGGAGGATAGTACTATTATGTAATAGTAAAATTTGGTCATTTTGTTTAAGGAAATATATGCCAAAACTTCTTTTAGGAGGTTTTACTACGGTACAGCAAAGCATGTTTTAGCAATTTCAGTGCAATATATTAGCACAGGTGCTGTTGATGGTGAATAAACATGAATTTCCGTAAAGGGAGAAAAAGTTAATTGGCATAAGATGTTCTGTTGTCTTCTCATGTCTGTAGAAGTGATTATTTGTTTGTTTTCCGATAAAATTTAATTGTCTTGGAGCTTTCTGAGACCCTTTGCAATTAAGAATAGATAACAAATAAGGTAACCAAAGAATGTTCTCTCTTCTAGCTGTGTGGTCTTGGAAAGCTTAATAATTTCTCTGTGCCTTAGTATACTCATCTTTACAATGGGGAAAATGTGTATGAGGCACTTAGCAGGACATATGGCTCATGGTAAATACTTGAGAAATATTCCTGTATTTTGTATCAAAATATTTTAGGTGATAATTTTTAATGCTGTGTTTAAAATTTTACATGTACTTATATAAGAAACTTTGTCTACGCTATATCTACCAGGGATTGCATCAGGAAACATATCTTCTATAATTAACATACATACTCTGTTGAAGAAGGCAAATGCAAAAATGGCCACATTCAGTATTTAATGATAAATGGTAAGCAAAATGTGCCCTGGAATGAAAAACAGGTGCATCCAATCTGGAGGCTGGAGATATTTGCGGGGAGATGGTTTCTGAAATGAATCATAAAGATGAACAAGAATTGGTCAAATGAAAAGTGAGTGGTAGAGAGGGTGTTCCAAACTGAAGAACCTGCAACAAAAGACTTAAAGAAGATGGACATTATCATGGAAAGTATAGTGGACAATTAATTCAGTGTTAAAACTTAAACATGTCAGAGATAGGCAAAAGGTGTGACTGAAAATGTAGATGGGCGACAAGGGAACTTTGATACCCAAATAGAGGCTTGTTTTGTTAGTTTTCTTTCTGAAAGCAATTGATGGGTTTTATATGCTGGTTTGACTTGCAGAGTTTATTGTCTGATAGAGTGTGTGTATGTATGTGTGTGCGTGTGGTAAGCAGGTACACGATCTACAGTTAAACTAATATTTGGCACCCCTTATATTTAGCATAGTAGAATATTAAGAAAAAAATATTAAAGTACAAAATCTAAAAGGCTCTGTAAAAAAGGCTAAAAAGTCTAAGACTTTTTATACTTGAATATTTTTGAGACAGAATTAAATTTATGCCATACTCCTTGGTTACTGGGCTTTGCTTGTGGTAAGGAAGGAATTGAGGAAGGCCTATAGATGAAAGAAAACAAATTAAATAATAATGATTGGCTTTTACCATGTACCAGGTTTGTGCTAGGCGCTTTCACACAAAGATATCTCTATTTCCTACAACACAGAATTTAAAAATATATATGTTTTCTGTATCTATATCTATTCTATATGTACATCTACAGCTTTCAATAGAGGTTAAGAAAGCACATAAAGTTGAAAAGTTCTTAAGATACCAAGTGGGAATTTAAGACCAATTTCCCTTGACTCCAAAGGCATGTGGTGGAGACTACTAGTAGTTATTTCAACAGTGAATTCCTTTACTTCTTGCTGGCAGAGTTAAATTTGGTTGAATTTTCCCCCATTCCTGGGGGGAGAATCCTAATTTGTCTAGAGCAATTATTATCATTTTACTTTCCATCCCAGTGCTTGATTCAGTTATGAACATGGATAGAATACCGGTCGGTGACAGGGGAAGTTTGGCAGGCTTTGAGAGAAAGGGTTTCCTTCTAGGGAAAAGCGATACATAGGGAAAGCACCCCCTTTCTTTGACTAGACATCATCATGTAACACCTGTACTTGTGGAAACCCATCCTGTGGTCCCAGGTGAAGACATTGATGGAAGCCTAAGAAAGGCAAATGTGGAAAGACACTTGGATTCTCCATGACATTTTGGAGCCCCTGAACCAACCCTAGAATATCTCTATCTCTGGACCTTATATAATCAAGGAATTAAACCCCTTATGTTTTTAGCCACTTTTTCAGCCAAACTGTTTTAACTGATATAAGTCCTAAACTTTCAAATGCTATATGATTTATTTGCTCAGCTATGTAGCAATTTCATTCATACATATTCTTCCTCACTTTAAGTTCACTCCCTCTTTGTCACCATGAGGAAGAAATAGAGAAGTGTGAAGGAAAAATCAGGTATCTATTACTGTTAGACAATCCAGATCTGAAAGAAGTGAGAAAGGAGATGAAAGACTAAAAAAGGCAATGTGCTTAGAGTTATACAGAAAATGGTGATAAATTCCAAACCTTTGTTGTGTAATTTCATTGTTTTAAGTTTGTCTAAATTTTGTAATAGTTACAAGGGAAATGATAGAAGTGAATTAATTTTGGACATGTCTGTGTCCATTATTCCCTGAACAATATACTGGAATTTTAGGTAAGGTTATTTGATTGTCACGAAGGCTCTGTGGTTAGGCTAGAAGGTGTTTTACTTCCCACAAAGTTTTGCCTTTGGAAGCCTTGTATAGAATGTTTATCAGCTTTCAGCAAGAAGGCATGCTGATGGTAGAAGGCCTAAAGTGGTTTGAGAAAAGACAAAAAGGAGTTAAAACTGAAATGGCATATTTGGTTCTATACATCTTTTTAAAATAAATATTTAATTGTTTTTTATAGAGAGACAGAGAGAAACATCAATGTGAGAGAGAAACATCCATCAGCTGCCTCCACGCTGCCTACCAGGGATTGAGCCCACAACCTGGGCATGTGCCCTGACCAGGAATCAACTGGCAACCTTTCCTTGTATGGGACGATGCCCACCCAACTGAGCCACACAGTCCAGGGCTTGTTCTATACATCTACATTGTCAAACTTTTAATATGTTTTCAGGTAGAAATATTCAATTTGGAGAAACACTAGCTGTTTTTCACCCCATCTTAAAATATATATTTATTGATTCCTATCATATACTAGAAACTGGACTAATCACTGACACATAACTTATTGCATTGCATATTTCTTCTTAGTATTTTGTTAAGACTTATTTGGCTATAAATCAACTAGTCATAATAAAGTCATTTGATACTCTAGGTGATTCCATATATATTTAAAGAATACTTTTACTTCAATTTTCTATTAATTAATGGGCATTTAAACTACTATGACTAATGACTATTAGCTTCTTCCAGATATAACTTTTCCAGATAAACATTTACTGGTGGAATATGAAGGAAGTGTTTATATAAGCAAATGTACCGCTTAAAATGTTGAAGATTGACATAATGGTTTTAGGCTTTTCAATCAGATAAATATACCAGTAATGTACAAAATATGAGTTGACCTGCTCTTCTATGTATAGGCATTTATATAGAAATTCCCATTAGTTAAGGAAGTTCATAGTCTGATAATTAATTTCATGTATACCATGCCCTAATGTTGTATTAGTTGGTTTTTCCTGTAATTTTTTAGACGTCTTAACAAATAGTGTCATTGATTATGAGAAACCCTTTTACCAAATCCTATTCATGATTTAAAACCATGAGATGCAAGTTGACAAGGTCATGAAGATCTTAGTCCATAAAATGTTTTAAAATGCTTAAGATACCTATACAATTTTCTCCTTCTGTACCTGTCAAACCAGTTTGTTACTTCTTTAGTTTATATAATCGTAGACTTCTGTACACTTCAGTTTTATTTACATTACTCAATAGTCATACTGGAAGTTATCCAAAGCTATTATTGAATGAATCTATTAGATGGGAGTAGTTATATAATTATCTTACCTATAGGTAAATTATTATGCTTTTTTGTAATGTCTAGTAGTTAACTGTTAAATACAAGTAAGTAACTACAGTTGACCCTTGAACGGAAGGTGTTAGGGGAACCAACCCCTGTGCAATAAAAAAATCTGTGTATAACTTTTGATTCTCCCAAAACTTAACTATAGCCATCCATTGTTATACCCAGGAGGATGGGTCCAGGACCCCCTGCAGATAGCAAAATTTGCCCATGCCCAAGTTCCTTACATATAAAATGGGGTAGGTTGCCTTAACCGGTTTGGCTCAGTGGATAGAGCATCAGCCTGCAGACTCAAGGGTCCCAGGTTCAATTCCGGCCAAGGGCATGTACCTTGGTTGTTGGCACATACCCAGTAGGGAGTGTGCAGGAGGCAGCTAATCGATGTTTCTCTCTCATCGATGTTTCTTACTCTCTATCCTTCTCCCTTCCTCTCTGTAAAAAATCAATAAAATATATTTTTTAAAAAAGAACTAATTTAAAAAAATAAAAATAAAATAAAACGGGGCAGGTAAATGCATACAGTCATCACTCTGCATACATGAATCCAAATGACTGTTTTTGAGCCATGGTTGGTTGAATCTATGGATGTGAAACCTAGAAATAGGGAGAACTGACTGTCTATTTATTGAAAAAAATCAGTGTATAAGTAGACATGTACAGTTCAAACCCAGGTTTCACACCCAGGTTTTTCAAGGCTCAGAAGTAAGAAAATACATTTTGAGAGCAAAGTGAACTGTAACAGTTGGGGCATGTCCTTTCAGATTTATAATGTTTGCAATATTAAATGTTGAGTATTCAATGTTATGTTTTTATTTTATTTTTTATGTTACATTTTGAATGTTTCTATAAGTGCACACTCCCTTCTGGTGTTTGCTAACAAATTCTTGGGGTAAAGATACCAAATTTAGTAAACTATTTCATTAAGATAAATTCTAACGAAAATAAAACTAATATGCACATTTTAACTCCTCTAATAATCATTATGTAGTATCAGTAACAATAATTGTTTTTACTGCTATTTCTGGAACACAGACTATGTGCCAGGCTCTGTGATAGATGCTGTACATAAAATATTTCATTGGAATCTGAAAAACATCCTGCAAAGTAGGGATTTTCATCCATATATTACCAATATAGAAATGAGGACGTTTAGAGGACAGTAATTTTCCTAAGCTTACATAGCTAGTAAACAGTGGAGGCAGTATTTACATTCATGTTTGTCTCACTCCAGAGCCAGGTATAGATCTTCCCATTTAGATACTCTATAATAGATATTTGTAGTGTAAACTTATTTTAAGTTATTTACAAGTAATTTTAATAGTGATCATTCATAATGATTGACCACAGAACACTTGTAATAATTTTTATAAAAAAATTAAAGAAACCTGTCAACATTATTAATCTCTTTGATGCTAATCTGACAGAATTTGACTCTATTGCTATTAGTTCAGACATTAGCATTATTTATATAAGAAAGCAACATTAGGAATAGCACATAGCAAATGAACAAGAGTCAAAAGAGAAATTGTAGCAACTGTTATGAAATGGTATGGTAACCTTCTAAAGTTCACTTTCCCCTGTACATTTTTATTTTGAGATTTAAAAAAATTGCAATTATTTCCTTTGTTCTCGTCATGATTGGGTAATAGGGTTTTTAGACAATTACTTATTCGTCATTCCTAAAGACACTGACAAAGTACCATGAGCAAAGTTTTATGTAGGCTGTTCCCAGCATCTACTTTTAGGATATTATTCTGGAAAGAGAAACATTAGGAGGGGTTGAACTCAAATTTCAGCATATGTGAAAGGTATAACAAGAAATAATACAAGGCCAGAGGATATTAGAAAATAAATGTCACATTAATTCAAAGACTTACAGATTTTCAGAGGTTCTTGGCAGGCTCAAAAGTTCAGAAGCAGTTGATTATTGGAATTGGCAGATGATGAAGAAGGAAAACTTGGAAATGCAATAAAAGCAATACTGGAAAAATTTCAGAAATATACTCATCTTTTAAATCTCAAAAAATGCTTGAGGGAAGACTGCATAATTGCCATTGTGAATATTAAGAGCCTTTTAGAAAAACTACTAAAGAAAATGTTCCAGAATGCTAAAATTAGCATCATTACCTACTATGATATATATATATATATATATATTGAACATATATATTTAGATGATCCTGAACTTTATACATCGTTTAAGAGATTATATTTATGATGGCCTTGGGTCTCTAATAGCATTCCAGCTGTCTATGTTAACTCAGTGATTATTTGATAAAGTACATGAAGAATCTTATGCTTTTAAATGTGAGTTTAGTTTCTTTTAATTTATTTTTTCCAGCATTACTAAGATATTACTGATATACCATATTGTATAGGTTTAAGGTATATAATATGATTTGATACATGCACATATTATGGAGTTAAACTCTTTTTAGATATCTTTGGACTTGACTAAGAAATTAGAAATTTAAAATAATTTTCTCTGGGATAATCCTATATAATAAAAGCCAATATGCAAATTATCCCCTCCATCAGGAGTTCAACCTCTCACTATGATGCGGGCTGACCACCAGGGAGTGGTGCAGAACATGGTGGGCATGGGCAATGCGATGCTGGTAGCTGGGCGGTGGAGGCGCTGGGGCCCTGATGGGCAGGGCCACCACCCGTCTCCAAGGCACTGAGGGAGAGGGGGTGTGTGGGAGCCCGGCGGCCCAGGTGCTGCCCAGGGTCCAGAGGTCAGCTGGGACCTGCCCTTCCATGTCAGACGCTTGCACATTGGTCGCCAGCCAGGCCTAGGGACTGCACCCGTGTACAAATTTCGTGCACTGGGCCCCTAGTTGATCTATAAAATGTGATTGCTAAATTATGACACAGTTCATGAGCTCATAAATGAATTATGTTTAATATTTGTGCCTTATATATAATTAGCCAGTTTCATAACAAAGTTAACCAAACCTGATTCCTATATAGTAATCTCTGAGATTTGATTTTACCCTCTTACATGTTAATAAGTAGTCTGCTACTGTGTCATATGTACATGGGGTCAGAAGAAATGAGACTCTTGGGTCTGAAACAAAGGACTTGATTACTCATGTCATATTATTAGTACTAGTTTTTTATATATCTACTCTATAGGCTTTTTCAGTGTATATTTTTATATTATATTAATACTCTAAAGATTAAATTATATATTTTAAGGGAATTCCAATGCATAATATCTATACATTTAAGGAATCAAACTAGACCAGCCGTGGGCAAACTAAGGCCCGCGGGCCGGATCCGGCCTTTTGAAATTAATAAAACTAAAAAAAAAAAAAGACCGTACCCTTTTATGTAATGATGTTTACTTTGAATTTATATTAGTTCACACAAACACTCCATCCATGCTTTTGTTCCGGCCCTCCGGTCCAGTTTAAGAACCCATTGTGGCCCTCGAGTCAAAAAGTTTGCCCACCCCTGAACTAGAGGGTTGAATTTTCCTCTCTTAATGACTTTTTTGAGTTAAGGAATTAACCTTAGAAGAAGAAGTGCCCAATAAAAATATAGCTCAGCTCCTCGTAATTGGTAATGCATATCTAAAAATATGACACTATAACCCTGGCTCATTTGGCTCAGTGATTAGAGCATTAGCCTGAAGGTTTGGTTTGGTCAAGGGCAAGTACCTCAGTTGCAGGCTTGATCCCCCAGCCCTGGTCTAGCCACATGTGGGAGGCAACCAATTCATGTGTCTCTCATATCGATGTTTCTCTCTCTCTGTCTCTCCCCCTCCCTCCACTCTCTGTAAAAATCAATGGAAAAATGTCCTCGGGCAAAGAATAACTATCTAACAAACTAACTAAATGAATAAATAAAAATATGACAGTATCTACCTGTCACTTATAAGTACCACCTTTGAATCAGTGTGGTCCCTGCACTTTACTGAAGTTTGGTGGGACTGGAATTTGGAGCAGTTGCACTAGGAGTCTCTAGTCAGTCAGGGGGAGCATGAAAGTAGGCAATATTTGAAAAAGGAGCTTAAAAAATAAATGGATTAGCAGGTAGTCTCCAGATGGTCTAATGCTAACCAATGGCATATATATGTCCCCCCCAAATGAATATATACTTTCATTGCTGATTTCTAATACATTTTGTAAATGAAATGTATTTTAATAAACACTGCCTTTATGATTATTCTAAGTATGTATGCCTCTATCTATCTGTCTATCTATCTGCACCAATTTTGGAACTAATATTTACTAGATGGAAATTTTCAGGAAGCCTACATACAGGTACTTAACAACTAGATTTGTTTTCCACAGCAGTGAATTTTCCTTCCACTCTTTCCCCTTGCATTTGTTTAATGCATCAGCATTCTTTTCTCTTCATGCCTGAAATCCCTTAGGACACAGCTTTGGCCACACCTGGCAAAAATCAGGACATTTGAAAATTCAAAAATGCCCGTGTTAAACACCACAGAGCAAGCTACTTTTTGACTATTTCTCTAAAGGTCACATAATCCTTAGTGTTTTCTACAACATGACACGGCATGACAGAACAAAGTAGTTGTCTTTTGTACTTGTCAGCATTGTTATAGCAACTTCAGCTGATGAAATGCTTCTGAGTATGCTGTTGCTCTTTTCCCTTGGGGGCTTGTACTGATTTCTTTAAAGCATTATGTGCATCAAATACACGATTCATTTATTATCCCTGACACCTGAATTTGCTTTAAAAAAGTGTCTAGAAATCACTTCAAAACTGCATTTAGATGCTATTTGCATTTGAAGTGATAAAAATGCAGTTCACTTGGATTTCCTGTCTTGAAGTTCCCATTTTTACTTAATATCTGTGTTTCCAGTAGAAGAGGTCATTCTGCCACTCAGGGAAAGGTTTTGATGGTCAGGAAAATAACATTTTAACTTTTAATTGAAATATTTTATGAAAAACTTGAGTCAAAGTCATATTTTGATTTGGTAACTATAAGATGACATAACTTGTATAAGTTACAGTATTGACAGCTGGTAGAACTTAAAAAACCTTATATTATGGCGATGTGGCCCAGTAAGGTTTATTTTCCATTGCATAACAGTTAATGCAGATGTTTCTGATGGAACTGCTGCCAGGGGTTCTACAGTCTTCCCATCATTCTCAATGGACCCTCGTTGACATCTGCAGCCAAATGGGGGAGAGAGAATGGAAGGTTGCATGTGGGAGATTTCTGTGAGCTAAGCCTGAAAGTGGCATGCAGTATTTTCGCCTATATTCTCATGGCTAGAATTTAATTCATTGACATAGCCAACTCCAGGGGAAATACGTTCAAGCTGTATGCTTAGAAGTGGGTGTGGTAAACCGCCAGCAGAATCTCCTGTAGGAAACTTAATGGGGGAGGATTCTGTGTTATAGTGGAGAGGGATTTAAATTTGAGGTCATCAGCCTTAAGGTAAACAGTGTAGCTCAGCCATTTATAAGCTGCGTAACCCTAGGCAAATTATTAATCTTTAATCTTCTATTTGTCAGAGTATACTAAATTATAGAATGGGAAAACTACACCTACCTCACAGCGTTATTATGAAAAATGATATAATGTGTAGGGAGTGCCTAGCACAATGCAGGAAAAGACATAGCTATTCAGAAAAAAAGTGCATTTTAGCAGCTGTCCAAAGCAGCTCAAGACAGAAGTGTTTATTCTGCACACCTATATTTGGGGGCAGTTAGAACACAAACTCCACATATACTTGATTTTTTTTAAGGCAGCAGGTACTAATTTTAAAGGCATTACCGGGAAAACATTGCCTTATGATTGAATTTGTTAAGGAAATAAATTATAAACTCTCAGGGTAGTTAAATGAGTAAAAAAATGAGGTGGCGGGGAGAGAGACAGCGAGAGATGAGATAAAATTGAGGTGCCAGCAGGTTTGGTACCGATGAGAGCCCGCTTACTAGTTCATAAATAGTCACCTTCTCATTGCGAGCTCTCTGGGGTCTCTTTTATAAGGGCACTAACCCATTCATAAGGGCTCCGCTCTCATGACCTAATCACCTCCCAGAGGCCCTACCTCCTAATGCCATCACATTGGGGTATAGGTTTCAGCATTTGAATTTGGGGGTGTCTGTATGTATGTGTCTGTGTGTGTGAGTGTATGTGATTATATATATATATATATATATATATATATATATATATATATATATATATAATATCAGAGTTAGGCTCTCTCTCTCTCTATATATATATAGAGAGAGAGAGACTTTCTATCATTTCTCTATTATCTACCTTATGGTACTATATCTCTTATAATTTTAATATTTTTATATCTTAGTCATTCAAGTCATTTAAAATCTAATATAATTCTAGTTATTCCTTTAAAAAGGAAGCAGTGTGCTGCATACTTGGTCATGAGGCTTAGTATAAATAATACATGAGAATCCACTTTTAGAAAAAGTACAGCTTTTTATTAACAGGAACGTAATTTAAATGCTTCTCTGCTTTGTACATAAAATAATCTAGAGGAGAAAAAGAACATATTACAACTAAGTATAAAAATATAAAACTGAGCTTTTAATAACAATAAAATTTATATTTCCATTGACTTTCAGAGACTCCAGATCATTGGCCACATATTATTCTGGATCATTCATTTATAGTGTTATAGCTATTGAGCTAGTTTGACTTATCAAAAATCTTGAGTAATTTCTGCCTAATCAGTTGATGAATATTTACATGAATGGGGTTTGCCCTTGTCTGGAGCATCACCACTTCACATTCAAATTTAGTTATTCATCTCACAAGGCCTATTTCATGCCAGCAAATAGACAAAACACAGGTGCCCAAGATCTTATAAGTCAACGTAGAGAATTTGGGGAGGGGCATTCTTTTAGTGCTAGGATTGACTTTGACTGGAAAAGGAGAATCTATTCATGCTGCTTTTGTCTAATTTGTGTCATTAGATGTGTAACTATGCATCTTTGTCCTCTACTTGAAGATCCTGCTACAGGTATTATTTGTTGTTTCTACAAAGACAGTCTTGTAGCAGATTGTCTACACAAAGCACAGAATCAAGTTACCCCTTTATCATGCCTATTGGTGTTCTTTTCAGGGTCTGTTGACATTTATTAATTTCCCCCCTCTTTTCTCATTCAAACAGAATTTTCCTTTCAGGAGGACAGAGTTAGGCTAGTTCCTCAATTTATGCAGGTGTATTCTAGGCATTTTCTATTTCAGTGGAAAGTTTCTAAGATTCCACGTTGCTTCTCTTTTTTTTAAAACTTATTTTCTTTTCCTCTTTTACTTCTACTTCCATTTGAAGTAAATGTGTAAATTAGGATCTATCAGCTCTATCGATCCATTATTTTTATGTAGTTTATTCTAACTTCTGGGTTTAACATTTATGCAACTCCCCGGAGAGCAAATACTTTATATAGCAAAGGTAGCTATAAGTCTTCTAAACATGTCTGTGTTGCATGATAAAAGTTATTGCCCCCACCCTCATCAGCTTAGAATAAATTTCCTTATTATTCCCTAGAAAGAAATCAGTGAGTCAACAAAATGGAGGGAAATAATTAATTAAATGCTGGGACCACTTTAAAATACCTCTATGGTAGTCATTTATATGTTAATATTTCACAATGACTAATTTAATAGACAGATGGCAGTTCATATTACTGTATGAGCGTGGGGCATTTCCTTGGGCCAATGATTATCTACCCAGTTTTCAATTAGAAAAGACTGCCAATTATCTGGAGTGGTTTTTCTTTTAATTACTGGGTGATTAGGACAGCTAGGTAACCAGCCTAGAGGAAGGAGAGCTAAGCTGTGGGTGTGAATCCTTATAACGCCAGCCCATAAAATAAACAAATGCCTTTCAAAGACACTTCAGTGAAATGGTGGATAATTTACCTGAGGCAGTCCATATTCTTTTACTTATTTGATCAAGAAACAGTGAGTGTAAAATGCTATGCTGACTTTTTGTGAACTAGACATTGTTTCTCTAAGAAAAAATAAAATCAGAGGAAAGGGATTATACATTAACAATTGGTGTTCAGCATGTTTTGTATTTAACGTGTTTTGGTAGGTTGTTATCTCATTATGAGGAGTCACTTATAGAGTGACCTTTGCGCCCTGAAATATGATGTGAGGCAGAAAGATAGCATGAATAAATTCTGGATTTTTCTCTGGTCCATATCTTCAGCTTTTTTCACTCAGGCCCCTTTTCTAAATCTCCAGGTATCCTCTGCATGTTTCCAATTAAGTGTCTTCACTTCCCATCCTGTGAACTTCAACAGATATAAACCAATTATATTTTTTCCAAAAATTAAGATTTTTCTCTCTCTCAAACTTAGGTGTTCTTGTCAATGCCAAAGGAACCACTATTTTAGCATTCCTTCAGACATGAATGGCTATAGGTATTGATTCCATATTATCATCTTCCTTTTTTGTCAATAATCATGTGAAAATGTCTTAGGTCAGTTCCTTCATCTGCGTTTAGGCTGTCATTTCTGTTCAGACTTTTACAGGCTCACACTGAGGTGCTGCAATAGCCTTTGCTGACCAACCATTCTCATTTCTCTAAATAATCCTTTGAATAGCAAACCCCTGGTTTAATCACAATTCCTCTATTTAGAAAACTATTCTGTTGACTAGTACATCAAGTATCAAATATCTGAAATATTTGCATTAGTTTCTAGGCCTTCAGTTATTTTGTAATGCCTTTCTCATAGGAAAGGAAGGACCAGTTAGTACCAAATTACTGAAAAGGGCTGGTGTAAATACTTCCTAATTTAATGTTATCCATGCATATTAAGTCCCCTGACTCTCCAATTAGATTGTAGACTCCTCGTAGGAATCTACTATGGCATTTAACACAGTTTTAACAGAGCCAACTAATAGTTGATTAATTGAACTAAGCACTTTTGTTTTATTAATATCCTAATAGTTCAGGAGAGAAATTTTTTAATGTTATTGCTTTTACCTATGCCAGTGCTGCTCAACCATACTGATAATTATAACCTTATAAGGAGCTTTACATAAAATTCTATTGCCAGAGCCCAGCTCTGAGAGGTTCTGATTTATTGATTTTCTGAGATTCACTTGATCAGAATCTCAATATGTATGGGCCTTGGAATGTATTTTTGCATATGATTAGGTGATTTTGAGGCTCAGCTGTTTAGAGACCCACAACCTTATGTGTTTGGTCTTCTACACACCATTATTAATTAACTTTCACTACAAATTAAGGTCTCTCAAAATAAAGACAATGATTTTTTATAGTGAAACTACAGGCCCAGTGCACGGATTCGTGCACCAGTGGGGTCCTTCAGCCTGGCCTGCGCCCTCTCGCAATCCGGGACCCCTCGGCGGATGTCGGACTGCCAGTTTCAGCCTGATCCCCACAGGCCTAGGCCGAAACCGGCAGTCCAACATCCCCTGAGGGATGTAGTAGTGCAAGAAGCCACAGGTGGCCGGGCAGGAGCCCGAGCCCCAGCTGGGGAGCCATGCTGCTCCCACTCATCCCGGCCCCACTGCACCTGCCGCCACTCCGCTGCCACGGAGGCGGGAGGGGCTCGTGCTGCCACAGCTGCACTCACCAGCTGTGAGCCCAGCATCTGGCTCCTGTCAGTCATCTGAGCAGGACTCCTGCTGTGGGAGCTCACAGATCACCAGGGGGCAGCTCCTACGTTGAGCATCTTCCCCCTGGTAGTCAGTGCATGTCATAGCGACCAGTCGACCAGTCGCTTAGGCTTTTATATATATAAATATATATCTAGATGGATAGGGTTAAAGGTTAAGAATCTTATTTCTTATAGAACTCTCCATTATCCTGATGGATTTCCAAAAAGATCTAAATATGAATGCATTATCATAAAAATAATAACTCACTGTACTTTGGGTGATTCCATAAATGAAAGAATATAATTAGTCATAATTGCTTAGAATACAGGTATTAGTCATGGTGAAACTCCTGGATCTAAAATGGAATATGTATGTAATGAAAATAATAAAAATCATCTGAAAATAATTGAGCAATTTTTGTAAAAGGAATATATATGTGTTCTTTGGAGAGTCATTTAGAGATTGAAAAGAATTTATTTTTACTTATTTTATATTGCTATAGAGTATTCTAGTAGATTTTAGGATTTAAATAGCTGAAATACAATGTCAAATTAGTCAATTTGGAAATGTAAGTCATTGTCGAAAAATAAAGAAGCAAGACAATTAATCCCCTATCTGTTCTTAGTAGAACAGTAGCTCATTTGATTTGAGGAGCTCATTTTCATTTGAAAGACTTGGGGTTCAAAAAAGGTGTACGCAGGAAGCTCGGGCAGGAGAAGATAAAAGCCTTACATACATCAGAGATTCCACACACACACACACACACACGCACACGCACACGCACACACACATCCACACCAAAATGAGGCAGCCATTTATTTCCCTGTTGGGTGGAAATGTAAATAGTGATTGTCTGGGTGTAATCTATTATGGAGATAGTAGGGAGCAGTAGTGACTGGAGAATGCATTTTCTCTCTAAGGGAATAACTACACTATTCCAGTTATCTGTTGTGGATTTATTAATTTTAAAAAATAATACATTTTAAAATTGAATTTGTTGGGGGTGACATTGGTTATAAAATTATACAAATACTACATTTGGATATATGAAATTTATGTAAATACCCCCAACGTCAAAATGTGCACAACTTAATTTTTCTTATGAAGGAAAAATAGCCCATTTTCTTGTTGAATTTAGTCACTGGCCTCTAATTTTCAATCTGTTATATTATTCCCTTAGATATTTATGGTATTGTGAAAATATCAAGATCTTTTTTATTTTGTTTACAGATCTTGTAGTAATTCTCTATTTTTAAATGGATTGATACTTTAGGCACATTCTTAATGGCAGAGTAATATTTCCTTCATGAAATTGAGCTAGTATGTAGGGCTTACACACACAAAAAGCATATTGAAATTAAAAGTGGTTAGCTTTCTAGAACCTTATCCAGATGTTTATATCATTGTCAAAAGTATTTGGTCAAATTTTCCACATTTTGAATCTATTGGTGATATTTATATGCTTATATGTTGGTTCACTAAAACATTCATACTTTTCATGTATTAACAGTTCATGTCTAGGTTAATGAATGGACAAATAATTGGATTTAAGTCTAAGAATTCTTAGATTATATTTATTCTCATTGTGATAAAGGAAGAAAACTAGGACTTAAAATAAAAGGTAATATTCAAGCAAATGTACCTAATGCAGTTATTTAATAAAACAAAAACAAATTATCCATTATCTGAAAAAAAAGTGAATATGTAGGACATAGAATCTAAGCATATTGGAAAAATTTTTGTAGAATTTTCAAATCATACTTGTTTTTATTCAAATAACTTTATAAAGTCAGCATGGAGATAGACTTGATATTTGTGGGGGGTTTTCTCCAGTGTTTGGGAAAATGAAACTGGAATCTGTTTATAAACTCTGAAAGGCAGAACAGAAAAGTCACATAGATGAGAAGAAGGGGTTTTTCTAACATAAAAACAAGACTTTATTTTATCAAGGTTTTAAAGAGGAAAAACAAGTTTGACAAACATAATGATGTTAAATAAGCATCAGAATAAGTGATAGGGCAGCAGGATAATCCTTTATTATGCCCTAGATTTTACTAGAAGATAGCTTTAGGTTATATCTGAAGAGCAGTCAGAAATATATCATTTCCCTACAGTCCTGTCCAACTTTAAATTTATTTTTTAAAAATTAATCTTATGTTCAATTAATTTAAACATTCAAAGTAAAACAAAAACATTAAGATTTGCAAGGAGAAAATCATTTATTAGTCTCTAGTACAATTTTCTGCTTGAATAAGATCAACAGAAAAACACATATTATTATAGCTTAATAATCTGAACACATTTCCCACTTAGGTTCTCCTAAAATGTCCTGAGTACATAAAAACAAAATAAGTAGGAAAAAACTTTAAAAGTCTTGCTAGATTATTAAAATTCTGTGTAAATTAAAATAAGTTTTACAGTCATTTTTAAAAGCTAGCTTAAAAAACTCTCTCCAAAAAAGCAAATTTGACTACAAATTCTTTCATTAGTTTCAAGAAACTTGGCTGTTTATTTGGCAAGTTTAGATGAAGTATAGTGATTGTAAAAAAACAACACACACAAACAAACCAAACTCTAACAGCTTAACAATAGCCCACAATTTTGGGCACACACACACACACACACACACACACACACACACACACACAAATAATATGGGATATTATTCAGCTATAAAACATTGAAATGTTTCTATTTGTGACAACATGGATAGAACTAGAAAGTATTATGCCAAGTGAAATAAGTTAGAGAAAGAAAAATACCATATTATTTCACTATGTGGAATCTAAAAATACAAAACTAACAAATGAATAAAAAAAAAACCCAGAAAGAGATTCATGGTTGCCAAAGGGGAGGAAAATGGGAGAATCGGAATAGAAAAAAATATGGCTGAGACCAATGTCAGTGTTTCCCTCCACCCTGTTTTCTTTGAGGACTTTTATGGTTTCTGATCTTATGTTCAAATCCTTAATCCATTTTTAGTTAATTTTTGTGAGTGGTGTAATGTACAGGTCCAGCTTCATTCTTTTGCAAGTGGATATTCAATCTCCCCAACACCATTTATTGAATAAACTGTCTATTCCCCATTATGTGTTCTTGGCACCCTTGTCAAAAATTATTTGACCATATATGCATAGGTTTATGCCTGGGCTCTCTATACTGTCCCACTGGTCTGTGGCCCTGTTTTTATGTCATTATCACACTGTTTTGATTACTGTAGCTTTGTAATATAGCTTGAAACCAGTGTGATGCCTCCATATCTCAAGATTGCTTTGGATATTCAGGATCTTTTTTGATTATATACAAATTTTAGGATAGCTTTTTCTATTTCTGTGAACATTGTCTTTTGAATTTTTGAGGAGATTGCATTGAATCTTTAGATACAATGGACTTTTTCACAATAATTTCTTCTAACCCAAGAACATGGGATATATTTCTATTTCTTCATGATCCTGTCTTGATAGTCTTGTAAGTTTCTAGGAATGTATCCTCTTCTATGTTTTTCTGTTTGCTGGCCAATAATTGTTCACAGTAATGTTGAGCTTAGAACAGAGGCAGCATTTCCTGGCCATGACCCATCAGAGCCCCTATCTGGGAAAGAATTGGGGCTCACAGCAATGACAGTGTGGCCCTGTCAGAGAGGGTTCAGAACCAAGACCTGGCACCCAAGGGTGGGGTTCAGAGCAGTGGCAGCTCTGGTTCCAAATATGAGTAGGTGGTATGGTATTTCTCTCTAGGACATGGGAACATAGCTACTGGGTCCCCAGAAAGCATCCATGAACAACCATAGCAATAGCTTTAATGCCGAAGATTGGTGGCTTTGAAGGGACTCTAGGCAGATCCATCAGCTGGAGCAGCATTGGTGAAGATTGTGGAATGCCTCTACAGCAAAGACTACAGACATCCACAATGGTAAGGCTTACTGGGGTGTGCCTGCTCTCCTTTTCCTCATGAGGTAAAATTCCTCTGAGTCTATTCCTCCTGGCTTCCAGATTCTTTGGAGTGGAGAATGGGGTCACACAGGTCATAGGCTTCCTATACTTTTCTAAGTGATTATTCTCGGTTTTTGAGCTCCACAGAGATTTTGCTGCTGCTTTGTTGTAGTCCAGAGCTTTCCACATTTATTTCTTCAGTGTGTAATTGTTTATCGTTGGTTTTTTTGGGGGGAAGATGAGCTTATGGATCCCCTAGCCCTCCATCTTGCTAATGTCACCTCCCCATTCTTAATTTTTAGTGTAAGTTTCAGAAATTGAAAGTGGATTTTTGCAAGACTTTTTGAGTTAAAGATTTGGTTAGTTTTTTTGAGGTTTATAAATAAAACTCATTCTATCATGTCATATCTGCATTAACTGCATTGTAAAGTTAATTAAGCAATAGCTGGGCATTTCATAGGGATTAATGACTAACAGGGAGGAGTGGATGGCTCAAGGTACAGCCAAGGACCATTAACATCTGCTGCCATTAATTTCCAGAAAATGCCCCGCATCATAGTCATTATTGCTATTATGATCTGAAAATGGAAAAGAAATATTGGCATATGAGGTTTTTTTTAAGTGTGATGCAGTTTTAATTGATATGTATAAGGCATTCATGGAGAACTTAATTTTTGCATATTAGCCAATCATATTGCTGGTCTCATGGTTCCATTTGGGTTATAATTGAGCAGTAACAATTGTAGACCTGGCTATTTCCTGGGGATTAATGAATGACTGGGTGGAGTTAATGGTCTAACCTATAGTTTCAGGCCATTAACTTCAGTTGGTCACTAAGCTCTATGAATTTATTTTGACTGAGGTCATTTTTGTGTGGTAAGAATAAAAATGCATTCAATTATTTTAATGTTAATTCTAGTGCATTTTTGTTTTTCTGAAACATATTCAATAATGGTTGGTATCCATGGAGTCTTTCTGTATATCCATTTCAAAGTTACCTCTTTTTTAATATAAACACTCAGTAGGTAGAGAACATACCTATGATTATCAGAATAAAGTTCATCAGATTAGCTTGTTGTTTTTATTCTATTGAAGGAATTTATTTTTTTTACCCTGGTTCAACTTGGAAAAAAGATTGCCTTTTAAAAAAATCAATCAGTCATCTATGAATATTATTCTTATTCCATACATATATATTGGTTTTGTTGACCATTAGTTTTTGTGGTGTATATATTCTTACTAAATTTTTTCCTTGTGTTTCTCTTAATGGTGTATTATGTGCTACTAATAATGCCAACTTATTTATTTTTGTTAATGTATTACTTATTACTGCTTTACTGGAAAAGTCAAAAATTAAAAAGCTGTTTTTTTCAGACTGAAAAGGACAATTGATCAACAAAAAAATCAAAGATTACCACTGAAAAATCCCGTTTTGTAATAAAGACAGTACATAAACTAGAAGGTATAGTTAAGAAAAGAGTGTTAATTTAAAGACTGTCATCACATAACTTTCAAGTGTCATGACAGAATGAAGTATGTTGATTAGATTTAAAAATTTATTTTTATTATAAATTTTTGTTGTTGCCATAATTGCATGTGATTAGATTTTAGTGAATTCTAATGCTAATCCTTGACTGGCTTCAAATAAAATAAATTTTAAAATGCTAATGTTAAATTTGCTATGAAATTTGAACTAAGTATCTGAAAAGCAATTGCTAGTTAACCTAAATATGATTGATATTGACTGTATTTTTAGTTTAGTAGAACTAATTAATATATTCATAATTTTTGGATTATTTATACAATGTTAACAAAATTTACCATCTCATAATAATTAATGTATTTAGAAGTTTCAGATGTTGTAGTTTTAAACAAAAAATACTTTGTAGCCCTAGGCGGTTTGGCTCAGTGGATAGAGTGTCGGCCTGCAGACCAAAGTGTCCCAGGTTCGATTCCGGTCAAGGGCACGTACCTTCGTATTAGGCACATCCCAGGCCCAAGCCCTGATCTGGGCGAGTGCAGGAGGCAAATAGTCAATGTGTTTCTCTCACATGCATGTTTCTCTCTGTCTTTCTCTCTCTCTTCCACTCTCCCGAATATCAGTGGGAAAATATCCTTGGGTGAGAATTAACAATAACAACTCTATAAAATGAAAATTATTTCCAAATAATGTAATGCTTTTAAACTTGTCCACTTTTTTGCATTAAATGTTAAAAATAAACAACATTTGAATGTGTAGCATAAGATGCTTTTATTATTTAAAAGCACAAGAAAAATTGTATGTCATCTGTATGTGTGTATATGTACACATAGACAGACTTTTATAAACCACCTTCCAATCAAGAATTGAAGCCCTTTTATACATAAACTGTAGTTCATTTGTTGTGTGGCTATGTGAACATGTAATTTGCTTCTTTATTTATACAAGTATAGTTAGATTTCACGAAGATAATCACAATGTAATTGACACTATACATTCATTAAGACTATTTAACACTGAAAATAAAATTGAAGAAAGCTAGCAGATATCTTATAAAAATATTAATAATTATATTGGTACTAGCATTTTCTCATGTTGTTTTTTTTAAATATATTTTATTGATTTTTTAACAGAGAGGAAGGGAGAGAGATAGAGAGTTAGAAACATCGATGAGAGAGAAACATCGATCAGCTGCCTCCTGCACATCTCCTACTGGGGATGTGCCCGCAACCCAAGTACATGCCCTTGACCGGAATCGAACCTGGGACCTTTCAGTCTGCAGGCTGACGCTCTATCCACCGAACCAAACCGGTTTCGGCTCTCATGTTTTTTATAAATTAGAAGCCCAGCGCACGAAATCCGTGCATGGGTATGGCCTGGCCTGTGATCAGGGCCATCTTTCCTGGCTGCCAGCAGCTGGCCCCACCCCCCGCTGTCAAACTGCCCCCCGCCCCCCCCCTTTCCCATTTGCCATCAGGCGATCGGAGCCTGATGGCCGGGGAAGGGACCAAGAGGTTGGCCATTCCTGCCAGCTCACCTGCCCCGCCCCTGCCGCTGGTCACCCTCTGTGTGTGGGGCGACCAGCAGGGCGGGGGCCTTGGCCTGGCACCTCCCGCATCCCCGCCACCCACCCCTGGTTCCCCATTCACCATCAGAGCCTGCTGGCTGGTGAAAGGAACCAAGAAGTGGTCATTGAGCCTCATAGTGACTGGTCGAGCAGTCATTCTGGTTGTTCCACCATTAGGGTCAATTTGCATATTACCCTTTTATTATATAGGATGACTACTCTATGGAATTTAAAAAAATTGGTTATCTCTACTTTATGCTATAACTAGAGGCCTGGTGCATGAAATTTCATGCGATCAGGGCGGGGGTCCCTCAACCTGGCCTGCACCCTCTCACAGTCGGGACCCTTTGGGGGATGTCTACCTGCTAGCTTAGGCCTGCTTCCCAGGGAATTGGGCCTAAGCTGGCAGCCAGACATTCCTCTGGCAGCCCTGGATCCCTCAAGGGATGTCTGACTGCAGCTTAGGCTCACAGTCGGACATCCTTAGCACTGCCTAGGAGGCGGGAGAGGCTCCCGCCACCACCACTGCGCTTGCAGCCGTGAGCCCGGCTTGTGGCTAAGCGGAGCTCCCCCTGTGGGAGTGCACTGACCACCAGGGGGCAGCTCCTGCATTGAGTTTCTGTCCCTTGGTGGTCAGTGCACTTCATAGTGACTGGTCGTTCTGGGTTGTTCTGCCTTTAGGGTCAATTTGCATATTACCCTTTTATTATATAGGATAACAGCATATTTCCTTATGCTTATTCTGTACAATCTATAAAGTGATTTTTGTATACATTAGCCACTTTGTCCAAAAGAAGCAATTCTTCTGTTTTAATAAATGGTTGACTCAAAGCAGAAAATGTAGATGACTTATTTAAAGTTCTAAAACGAATAAGTAGAGAGGTAAGCCTGAAGCATAGATTTATTTCTCCAACCCTTACATCTTTACCCTAAACCTGAGTTTTCCTGATAGAACATAACAGATATGATCAAGTTATTTTAAATGTATGCTAGTTACATTAGGAGACTGATTTTTATTTTGCTCATGGTTTAGCACTTTTGTACATAAAGACATAACCATATTATTTCAATTACACTTAAATCAATACCTACTTATAAAATCAGTCATAATATTAATTTATGACTTAATTTTCTTTTTTTTTCTGGTAGAATGATTGATGCTAGGATGTGTGGAATCCAATATATTATGCAGTTTAAAATTACTATTTTAAAATTTAACTTAGTGACCACAATTCAATTAGCATTATAATAGATTTTCAAAAATCCAAATAAAATTATTTTTATTGTCAAACACTGTTGTGTTATAGTCTCCTGTTTTCTTGAAAATCCATTATTTAAAATCTAATATATTGCTCTTATTTAGATAGCAACATTTCAGTGAAGATGTAGATAACCTTGTTTAAGTGCACTGCTTTCAACCTTCTAATTAATTTTTTTCTTTTACCTCAGTTAAGTTTATTTTTTTAGAGCTTCATATATATTTTCATAAGATCTATTTTTTGATGACACAACATTTATACTTTCTTTGCTCCCTAATATTGAATCTCCAACATATGTCCATTTTGTCTTTGATTATAAAAGCATGCCAAATACATACATACATATATATAGAACTTCAAGAATTTGCATGCAAGTTACTTTGTATGCAACATTTATATACAATAAAGAATGTTTGTTCTCATGACAGGGATAGTATTCACAAATGTTGTGAAATGGAGACCAGTGTTAGGAAGTTTAAACACTCCAGATTGTATGTGTTATTTGGAATGTCAATAGTTTTGAATGTTCATACTGGTAGGGTGAATAAAGAAATAAAGCATTGCATCTACATTTTAGAAGATATCTTAGAAACTAAAGGATGGGTTTGCCAAAAATAATAGACTCGCTGTAGTAGGAATAAAAATAACTTGTAGATTATAATTTTAAAAGAAGAAAATTCTGCAAGGTGAATCAATTAAAGGCAGTCATTACTCTTTAGAGAAATTTAAAAATTCCACTGAAATTATTATCTACCGAGATAGTCCTATTCCAAGCATAATGGTTTTCAAAGTTCACCCACTTTAAAGCAGTAAACTCCATTTTTAACCTCTGTGAATAAGTTCCTTTTTATTTTTTTATGGTACCAGAAAGAAAACAAACAATAAAACACTCTTAAGTAACATAATACTATAACTTAAAGAAGAACCTGTTACCTTTTTAAAATGAGGGGGATCCTGAGTTATAAAGGCCCTAACTTTGTCCTATTCCTAACTTTATTTCTGTAAAGTTAAATATTAATAAAACAAAATGAATCTAGGAATCAGAATGAGTCCTTATCATTGATTTTTAAGAAAATCTACACATCATAGATTTTCTATTCACATAGAATAGGTTCTAGATGTTCTTGGAAATAACCTGATTTGCAAACTTCACATGCTCCGGGACTAAAACAATGCAGACATTTGCATCTTTTCTTTTGCTGGTGATTCTTTAGTCCATCTGATGTAATTATAGGGCCAGCCTCAGTTAGATGCTAGAATACTCTGTATCACCACCCTTTAAAATTTGACCATCTTACTTTTACCTTTTTTATTTAAGAATATATTTTTATTGATTTTAGAGAGGAAGGGAGAGGGAGAGAGAGAAAATTAATGAAGAGAGATAATCATGGGTCTTCTGCTTCCTGAATGTCCCATACTGGGAATTGAGCCCACAACCCGGGCATATGCCCTGACCAGGAATTGAACTGTGACCTCTTGATTCATAGATTGACGCTCAACCATTGAGCCATGCCAGCCAGGCCTGACCATCTTACTTTTAAAAGGGAAGAAAATAGTACAGCAATAGCTATGAAAAAAAATTAAAAAAAGAGTATCAGAGTAAAACATGTTTAGACTGACCCTAGGACAAAAAGAAATATTCATTTTAAGACAAAGATAATATTAACTCCAAAGGTACCAACGGTTTCTAACATTAAAAAAACCCCAAAAAACACCAATTTTTAAAAATTCATTTTGAATTTGCATTGAAATTACATATCAAAACTGTTGGTAAACAGAGAGCACTATGACTAATGCTCTTTACTAATAAGAGACAGAGATGTGAAATTTCAGGTGGAATTTTTTGGGTAGAATAGAAGGCAGAAAGAACTAGATAGTGGGTCCATGCGAACATCAAAGAGAAACAAATAAAAGGAATGAAAAGCAGAAGGAAGCAGAAACAGTGGAGATGCTGTTAAACAGTTATTTGATCTGTTTGTTGTCATATATTTGATAGTTCATTATGTGCTGGACACTGCTCTTTTTTGGGATTTAACAGTGAATAAAATATAGATTTTAATTACTATGGTAAATATAGTATATAGACTATAGAAGTATGCATGTGAAATACAGATTGAAGAAAATGATTAGTTATGTTCCTTAGCTAGGGGACAGGTAAGAGAAGACTTCACAAAAATGCTTTTGCAAAATATTTTAAGAGTTAGAAGTTGTATGTGCCCAAATCATTCCAAGGAGAGGTAAGAGATGGGGGTAGAGACAGTACAATGGTTTTAGGGAACTATAATGAGTTCAGTATTGTTAGAAGATAATGTTCTTAGAAAGATACTGGAAGAAAAAATAAGGAAAGTGATAAAAGAAAAATATGGATGGTAGACCAGAAGGACTTTGTGACCACATAAAGGAGCATGACTCTTAAGCAATGGGGAGACTTGGTCTTAAGTTGCAGAGGAATTTGTGAATTATAGTAGCAGAGTTATCTTAAAGTTCTGTTTTTGATTAGCTAACCTTGGAAAGGTAATTGAACTATATATATATATATACAATATATGCATCAGGGAAGACTATCCAAATTCATTACTTTGTGTTTTTTTTCTCTGTTCTGAAATAGGCAAGTCCTATATATACTGATGTTAGAGTTTTAGATAATAATTATGTTTTTATTTAAATACATAATGATATAGAGTTATTTTTATTAGCAATCATGATCCAGCAAGATTAATATTTTTATTTCTGATATAGGCATATATTCCCTGTGGGATAAAGTTGATGAGCCAAGAAAGATAAACATCCTATACCTCATTCCTGATTTAATAGATTTGAGAAAATGTATTCAATAGATTGTTAATCTTTATGACTCCAAATTTGGGAGAGAGGGCTATAAAGGGAGCACTATACAGGGTATGAGTCTTGGTCAATGGGTTTGCTTTGGTAGATGTCCTACTAATTTAGTCATATATTGAGCCTTAAATCACCCTTGTCACCTTAGGACAAAAAAACAACTAAAATGAGCTCCCAGGGAAATATAAGTCATGTTGGGCTGTTAATATGATATTCATTATTAGTTGTATCTACCCTCAGGAAAATATATTTAATCATGAGTGTCAGATCATTGGTGCCAATTCTATCTTATTATATCCTTTACACCCAATAATTATTCCTTTAAACTTTTTTAATGACTTTTTTTTTATTTAGCACTAGAGAACTTATTTTGTTTGAGACATATGGGGTTGTGACGTGACACTTATCAATTGCCGAGCAGATAAATTCTTCCTTTGGGAGCATCATAAGAAAGATAGTAGCAAGATGTGTCCATCTCTGACCTGTGTGTGACTATTCAGATACTTCTGCTCAGGACTAAGGTTTTCAGGGAGTAACACAAATGGGAAGGTTCAGTAGAGATTTTTTTTTATGATATTTGAAATGAATTCAAGAATTTGGATACGAGGTAACGAATGTCTATTTACAAGTTAGTAGTGTCCAGTGGTCATTACAATGATGAGGGGACTTGTAAGCAGACTATTTCTGTGGTAGGAATTTGGGCCTTTCCTTTTTTGGTTCTTATTGGAGTTTCTCTGGACTTATTCTTGATTCATTGAGTTACCCAGTTCTTGTCTGTTCAAGCTAACCAGTCAGTTTCTGTCCTTTGTAACCCAGATCCTGATTGTACAGTTTGGTAGGGGGATTGAAATGTTCTGTCTACACATTATTTCTTTTAGCTCATAAGCTATTCCTGAGCATGAGTGGAGAAGCAGCTAGAGCAGATTCGTGATTTAGAAAAATCACTTGGACAACAGTTCGTTCGGATGATGGAATGTAAGGGTCAGAGCTATCAGGATGAATATAATTAAAAGACTTAATTGTTCAGGTGGGAGACAATGAGGGCCTAAACTCATAAAAGGTAGTGAGGATAAATAGGAGATGTAGGAATTCATAGTCTTAGAAATTATTTCAGAAGGAGTAAGGAAGTGAAAAGAGTTCAGAAGTAATGTCAGGTGTTCTCCGTGATGGCCTGTAACATACTGGCAAAGAGATCCCAGAGAGAAAATGGAGTAAAAAGTGAAAAGAAATAGCAGGAAAAGCTAGGCAGAGTAGTATTTCAGAAGCCAAGAGATGAGAGACTTTCATGTCAAAGGAAGTGATTCAAAGTGTCTAGAAGTCAAGAAGAATGAAAGTTAGAAGATAGCCACAGGGTGGGTGGGTTCGATGTTACCAGTGAACTGAACGTGTAGGTGAAACGATAGGGTTAGAAGCCACATTTCAGAGGCCTGCTTGGGAGGTGAACAACGTGACAAAATGAATGCAGGATAATTTTCTAATAAACTTGGCTCAGAGAGTAAGAGGAGAGTGTATGTTATCATGCAACTTGAAAAAGAAGGAGGTCATTGCTTAGGGACACAAAATAGAGAAAACTCAAGAAAGCTAGAAAGGAGCAAAGTCATGATTTGAGATACATTATTTCTTGGAATTCTACATAGTTTTCTCATCAGTAAAACTGGAATAACAGGAACCACATTACATAGTGTCTGTGAAGATAGAGATAATGTCAGCTGAGCTTGGTGCTTAGACAGCACTTTCTAGGTGTCTTTTTTAAAAAAATATATTTTTTTGATATTTTACAGAGCAGAAGGGAGAGGGATAGAGAGTTAAAAACATCGATGAGAGAGAAACATCAATCAGCTGCCTCCTGCACACTCCCCACTGGGGATGTGCCCGCAACCAAGGTACATGCCCTTGACCGGAATCAAACCTGGGACCCTTGAGTCTGCAGGCCGACGCTCTATCCACTGAGCCAAACTGGTCAGGGCTCTAGGTGTCTTTTTTATGCTATCATGCCAGTGGACATTTGCTATGTCTCTAATTCCTCCTCTATACTCTAGTCTTTGATGTCATGTAATATGGATTATTTTCTAGTGATATTTCCAGCTCTTGGAATATTGCTTTACATATAGATTCTCAACATACCTCTGTTGAATTAAAAAAAAAGACAAATTAATGTTTAACCTGATAGGAATGTAGTAAATATTAATTTCTCCTACACTAAAACATTCTAGTTTTTTACAGACCCCATTTAAAACATTAGTTTTTATTTGTCTCAGCACCCATTTTTTGTTTCCTTCCTATAGAAGAAAAATTTACCAAAGTCAATTATATATTCTGATAAGTATTCGAAAGTGTTTTTTCCATGAGATAAACACATAAAAGCTACTTTTCATTTATTTTAAACTTAAGGAAAATAGGAATGAAAGAAGATCTATCTATCTATCTATCTATCTATCTATCTATCTATCTATCTATCTGCTTTATGTTACTGAATTATAGCTTTAAACAGAATGTTTAATGCTGTTATAATCCCTTCTCTTTCCCCAAAGCAAACCATTAGAGAATTACAAGATATATCAATATAATTCAGTAATTGCCACTAGCCTCTGATACTTAAAAACAATGCTTAAGAGTAATTTTTGTACCTGGCTGGCGTGGTTCAGTGGTTGAGGGTCGACCTGTGAACCAGGAGTACATGGTTTAGTGGTTGAGGGTCGACCTGTGAACCAGGAGTACATGGTTTCATTCCTGGTCAGGGCACATGCCCAGGTTGCAGGATTGATCCCCAGTGTGGGACGTGCAGGAGGCAGCCAATTGACGATTCTCTCTCATCATTTGTTTCTATTTCTCTCTCCCTCTCTATTCCTCTCTGAAATAAATAAAAAATATATATTTTCTTAAAAAGTAATTTTTTTGCAAATATGAATACCAGTGAAAACTTCAAAGGGAATAAAAGTGTGGAAAGCCAGAGTGGGGAATATTTCTCTTTCTCTACTGCTGCTTTAAATTCTGGTGTGTGTTTTTTTAAATATATATTTAATAAAGTATAACTAAAAAGTGAATTATATACTCATTGTATTATAGCTTAGTTCCAACCATAAAACTAAAAAAATGAATTAAAACAAACAAAATAAACCAATAAAATTTTAAATGAGCATTGTTACTATAAAGCAATAGTGTTATTTTAGATATAGTTTGTGTGGCCCCACCTCTCAGAGGCACAGTCTTTGTAGTTCCTCATGTTCATGCTTCTGTCTGCCCTAGTGACTCCATTCGTCCACCACTTTCACCATCATTCACATATTTCATAATGCTCACCTTCATCATCATTCAGCTTTCACTTGGTGCTAATTCATTCATGTCTTAAATTTCCCAGCTTTCTTTACTCATTAGCCCACTACAGTAAATCAAGTACCACATGGTGGCAAGGGAATGGCAATACAAACTCAGTCCCGGAAGTGTGGGGCAAAATTTGATTCAGAGTTGTCATTATAATGTTCTTATCGATCGTTCCGGTTGTCCTGGAAACAAAAATGACTACAAAGTTATTTTTATTGAAAAATCATAAACTGTCTTGTTTAGGAAATATTGATTTTATAATATATTGGGTGATCTGTTTAACATCCATGGCAATTATAAGATTGTACTTTAATTCTAATAAAAATGATACATCATATTTTGAAGTAGCTTTAAGTGTTTTATGATTATTGTTATCCTTCATTCTCTACTCATTTTCTCAAGTTATATATCCCTGCTTACTTTAATGTTCTTAAGGTTTTACTTTCATTCCATTGTTGTTCCTCCCTTATGCTGTTTGCATTTTTTTCTTTTTGCATTTATCTTCTATTTTTCCACCATCCCTGTGAAATTTCTGGACTGCCAGATGTTCTATTGTTCAGTCTTAAGGGCCACTCTTGCTTGAGTACTAGCATGCTACAGGCCTGTTAGTGCACATCATGTGCTTTCACAATAAAACCTATTTTAGCTTTTTATTATTTAATGTATTACATAAGCCTCCTTTTTTCCCCATTGACCTCTCCCCGTCTGCCCCCAATCCCCAGCACGTGCCCTCACCACCCCCCCATTTGTGTCCATTGGTTATGCTCATATGCATATAATTTTAATACGTCATTATATTACTGACATATTCATATTGGAGTACTTGAAATTCCTTGCAGTTTTCACTTACTCATCCAGTTTCTGTATTCTTTTCTGGGTAGTTATTTTTATAATCTTCAGTAGGTGTTGATTTTTTTTCTTATGTGCTAAAGCGTAAAGGGGACATTACACCTGATATAAACTCATGCCTTCTAAGAGTTTATAGTTCTAGTTGAGCATGCAGACTAGAAAGACAAATAACTTCAGGTTAGTGTTATTTATTACAAAGGCTTAGCAATACAGAGAAGGCACAGACTAACTTTCCCTCTGTAAGAATCTGGAAATGGAGGCTTTAAAGAGAGTTTCACAGAGCAGGTGATGGAGCTGATTGAATTCAATGAAGAACTATAGAAACAAGGGATTTTTTTTTGTACTTCAGTGATTGGAATCAGAGTTCTTAGAATCAAAGCATCAAAATGCTCCCTATCTCCTGTCTCTGGTACTTTCTGTCTTCCTATTTTCTCTGGCTTTTTCATTAGTGAAATCACGTCATTGTTTTCCTTTTTACTCCAGAAGAAAAATATTGGAGAAGGCCTTCAAATGGCTGCATTTTGCTGATATGTGCATTTCTGGGATAGTCACTGTAGCCAGATAGAGACGGGACAGCATTGTAGTTTGTCCAAAGTAGTCATGTTTGTTTGGGAATTGTGGGTGTAAAGAGCCCTGGGAAGAGGCAGCAGCCTCCACATCATTCCAGGTAGCAGGGGCAGCATGTGAAAGAAATGGATGCTGGGAGGAGTGAAGTTAAGTTTTAGAAACAAATGGCTGAGTGTAAGCAGAATGCATAGGGTGGGTGGAATGTGTGAGTCGGAGGGAGACAGATGAGGATGAGAAAGGTAAGATCGTCCTAATCTAGAAGGGCCTTTGAAGCAATGCCAACACTGTTTTCTTTTTCCTCTAGACAGAGACATGAAAGAGTTGTTTTTTATAATTTAAACAATTTTTATTATTAAGTGCAACCTTATTTTCTAAACCTCTTTCCTTTTTTAATGATTTTCCCTGAAGTCATAAAAACAACAACAACAACAACAACAACAACAACAACAACAGACCAGAAAGAGGAGGTGGAAAGTGGAAGAAAAATCTAAATAGCAACAAAAAATAAATTCCTCTCATTATAACTCTTAGTACATTCAAAATGTCAATGCTTTATAATAATTATAAATGTACCTTGCAATGAATAGACAACTCAGAAAGAGGTGAGAGAAAACACTAGAAACCTGGATCATGAAGAGGGTGTTACTCTACTCTTCACAAGAAAATCTTACTTTGAGTTTAGGACACAAGTTTCAATTCTGTTCCTCCTTTATTTGAGTGAAACGTTTATTATACAGAAGATTTAAAGTGGCAATGTAGAAGTCACAACTGATATTTAGGACACTGAGTTTTTTATTTTTAGATTTGTAAATATTGAAGTACAGCACACATACAAAAAATAGAAAAATCATTAGTGTGAGAATAATACATTCTCATAAACTGAATATGCCTGTATAACCAGCACCCAGGGCAAGAAATTGAATGTTAATACTACTCCAGATGCAACTGAAGTGTTTAAGGAACACAATAATAAGATTCGATTGTGTACTTTTGAAATTAATAGAAATAGGAAGAGACTGCAGATTTTAGCAGGAGTCTAAGAAGAGGAGATGAGGATCTAAAGTAAGACAGTATCTTTAGCCACGAGAAGAGAAGAAAAAACATTACTGGTAGTGTCTGAACTATAGATAATTTCTATGGAGAAATGTGGAGAATTGGCTAATGGGCCTTAAAGCATTTTACCGAAGAGCTTATTACTAGGTACAAGTAGATAAATTTAAAATATGTGTTTAGTACTCATGAGGTTTTAAAAATGTCCAAAACACTATCAGAAGAATCTGCACTTCAGAAACAGTCTAACAAAGGAAATTCAGTGAGGATCACATCTGATAGACATGGATTCACCTTTAAGACATAATCAATAGTCCTTTGGAATCCCAAATGTTCTTTACTTAATTACCTTTTTAATTTTCTTCCTGCAAAAATTATGAGCACTGAGAACAACATGTCAGTCATCTGTTCTAGTTAATTTCACAGGAAGATAGGGATGGAAGCTCAGCAGATGGTACAACCTTTGCTCAGAGAGTAGCTTGGGTTAAATAGTCACTCCATGGGTACCTGTCTTTTTGTTTTAAGCTCACTGAGAGCAGTGAAATGATTGGTCCCAGCCATTCACCCTGTCTTGTTTATCTACTAGTGAGGCAGAATGGTATGGTGGCAAGAATATTAGGCTAGGGAATAGAAGGTATTTGTTCTAGTGCTTGTCAGATCCTGACTGATCTTAATCAAATCTTTAAGTTCTCCAAAAATATCAACAAGGAAGTTGAGTTAAATGTTTTACTTCCTTGTAGTTACAAATATATTACTGAACTTTGTCTAAGGTTTATCTGCCTTTATGTGAACCCCACAATGTTATAAACCTTTTGGAATTTCAATTTTTTTCATCTTTAAAATAATAAAATTTATCTCGGGATATTAATAAGGATCACATTTGATTAAGGATTTTAAAAATAATTTCATTCTAATCTACACAGATTATAGAAATGATCTCTAATTTTTATACCACATTCCCATTTACTTCAAACTCTTATTTACATTCACCCCCTAGCTGAAAGAGAAGTATTTATTTTGCTAAGAAAGCTCAGTTGTGGAGTTATTTCTGCAGACCTTAGCACATTCATTCAGACTTGGCGAGATTTTTAGTTTGTTTTTAAACTTTAGACCAGGCAACATGCATCCTTTCCCAAGTGAAATCTATTGTATTCACTGACATGGTTATGATGTGAAACCCTGTAGTCATCAGTGTCAGCAAGGTTTAAACACAAGTGTGTGTGTGTGTGTGTGTGTGTGTATTTGACATTCATCCTGAATTTTTTTTATTTTAAAATTATTTAATTGATTGGAGTGACATTGGTTTATGAAATTATATAGGTTTCAGGTGTACAATTCTATAATGTGTAAGTTCCCAAGTTTTGATTGATGCTTACCATCCCTAGGCCGGTTGTTTGGAGAAGACTTACAAACCAAAAACTTAACACCCAAGTACAATTGACCACTGCTTAGCACATTTAAAGTTATCTCAATCTGGAAATATTTTGATGAAAAGTTATTTTTCCAGCTTTCCTTAAACACTCTAGGCTCTGTAACCGTTCACAGCAATTGTTTGTGGGTGCTTCATCTTTGGGAAACATTGCTGTGAATTCTTTTTTTTCATGGCACGCTGCTGATGTAATTTTCCAAAAGAGATAGAAAGAAAATGGGTATTGAGTTTATTCATTGTATCAAATATTATCTGTTTTAATCTCTTTGCAGCTTTGGAAAATGTATTACTAGTTTAGAGTTGAAAGGATTGGGGCTCAAAGAGGTATGTTTCCCATTGTTAGCATGCTTGATATTAGAGGAAGTGGAATTTGATTCAAGGGTCAGTATCTTCTATTAGTTTCTCTTTTGTCCTCTTTGTCAGAGAAAGAAAGGTTTTACCTAGAACCTATCCAGCCTGGGATTAAAAACTATCCCACTTTCCTAGTTTTCTGTATTAGAGTTTCTAATTTGTATCGTATAAGACTTGCATATAATTATTTTCATTATAAGATAATGAACAATTTGTATCTTTGGAAAGGTTCTATGTATTGATGCATTAAATTCTGCTTTCAAAAATAATTTATATGTATGTGTATATACATGCACATATGCATACATGATATATAACTTGCATATTTATATAAGATATATAAATTACATATGTAGCATATCACTTGATATATATATATATATATATATATATATATATACACTTTATAGGTCTAACTGCATATCAATCAGCATATTCAGTTTTGCTCAGAAAATACAAATTTTTAAATCCTTAAAAATTGAGAGTACAATTATGCTTATGCAAATTCAAAGGCTGCTTCAGGAAACTTGGCTCCAAATGTGTATTCTTTTGAGCAAACCGCACATTGTCATTAGTTGCTAACTGCATAATCATAAGATTGGTAGTGTGAAGTCATTTCTTTTTTGAAAGCCTCCAAGTAAACTTAAATATATAATCAAATGTAGCAGTAAAACTAGCAACAACATAAATTTAAGATACTCAAGGCATATGCCAAAGTTGTACAGTGTGGCAGCGATGCCAACTGCACATATGGCTTGTTTCTTGACTCTCAGTGGTGTCTCCCTGTCATTGGCAAGGGCCACGGTGCACCACAGTTCAGTTCGCAAGCATAGTGTTTACATACATTCTTCATGACACACATGCTTTACATAATAAAGCACAACCTTTAAATGGTTGCAATAAAAATAGAGCTCCTTAGTTCTTATTTGAAGACTCATGGAGAATATCATCCAGTTATCTTTCAAGATTTCTCATTTCCCTTTTAAAAAAATTCAAACTCTCCACCTTGGCTGAGAAAGCCCTGCATAATACATTGTTTTCTTCTCGATATTTTTGCTGCACTTCTCTGTGCTCCAGTCGCACTGGCTTTCCTTTGTTTCCTCCTACATACCAACCCTTTTGCATACTGCGCCTTCCCTGTAAAATGCCCTTGATAGTACATTTATATTAATAAGGTCTAATTTCACAAGCATGAGGAGTCTCTGCTTTACATAGGTATTCAATGAAATGTCATGTTTTATTGAATATAGGAAGCACACTATTTTTTCAAAATTATTAGAAAGTATTTCATATGTTTTATCTGCCTTTGATGGTGTCTACTTACCTAGAGGCAGAGCTGAAAATAGGTCTTCACCTAAGTAATAATTAATCCCCATATAACTTAACAGTGGGAATTTACTTTTGCTTTTATTTTATTACGAATCAGAAATACCTGTAGAATTTTTCTTTGCTTATAAATAGAACAGAAAAAAAGAACTATCATAAATGCAGGAATGTCTTTCAATAACATGAAACCTCATGAGAGATGTGCTATGTGAGACCATGACCTTCTATGAGGCAGGAATCATCATAAAGTTGCTCTGTTAAAATGACACTTACTTTCATCAAACCCTCTGTGTTCTGCCTTTCTATTCTAGTCTTTTAGCAGTTCTATGCTTATGGTTGCTACACAACATATCCCAGAGAACGTTCAATGTATTTTCTATCATCAGCACAGCAGCTTTATCGTAGGGTTATATATGGGACATCCAGACAGATGCAGAGTTGCAGTGGATGTGAATGGAGGTTCTGGTTCCAGTTTTGGTTTTACTACATGCTCAGCCCTGTACTTCCTAACATTGTGGGCCTCAAGCAAGTTTCCTAGTCCCTAAAATAGGGATATTAGTGGAATCTTCAACATGAGGGAGATATAAGAATTAAAGGAGTTAATGACTTCTAATCATAGTTCTTGGGACAGAATATATTTCTTGTTTTCATTTAAAAAGTTACTTTTTAAAAATTGCAATACCAGAATTCTGAGAGAAGGGGTTATATTTCTGAGAATGGTGTAATTGGCATGTTTAATAGGTAATGGGGATAAGATAGCTAAGGGAATGAGGCAGCTCTAGGAGATTACAAAGGTTTGATTCCAAGAAATCAGGGGAGTGAAAGCAAATCTAACCACATGGCAGGAAGCGGAAGTTGAGTAGAGAAGGAGAATAAATTCCTCTATGATAGAATGGCTGAGGGACTTTGAGAATAGGGATGGCTGGTATTTAAGTTAATTGCTGTAATAAACTCCTTCTGGTTCCAAATTTTGATAAAATTGGCTATACAAACCCCCCTGAATGTGTGGTACTTTGCAGAGTTCAGGGGTTCGGATAGTTCCCGGTTGAGCTCTCATGAAGCAGAAAAAGCACAACAATGCTAAAGGCAGAATCTAGGGTTTAGAGACAATATAGTAGAAGTGGGAACCCAAAGCTAGGGATGAAGTGTAGATAAAAAGTCACTATTGCTACTCCAAATTGGTCTTTGGAGATTTTCAGAGAGATACAGGGTTTCTGGCGATAATTGAGATGAATGTACATCAGCCAATTGGTACTTATCTCTGGGAAAACTGGTGACCGAATCCAGTTGGAGTAGCCAGTGGCATTTAGCGAATGACATTATTAATAAGAGAGATGATGGTCTTGGGGAAAATTCAAGGATAGGACAAGCAGAATGGTCAGGCTCCATTGGAGCTGGTACCTGGCACTAGAAATCAAGGACTTTTAGGGGATGAGGATCTTGGGGCTGTCAGGAATAGAAAGCATCTCTCCCTTTCTTTCTCTCTCAGTATTACTGCTTTCCTCATTACTTTTCTAGACTACTATCTTTCCATCTCGCTACTCTTGCTCACTCCTATTTTACATTTACTTATAACTTTTGTCTGTACTTACTCGTGAATCTCTCAATGCATGTTTTCAACTCTTCCGTTTGGACTTTCCCAGTTCAGATGTCCAAGAGAGAGAATCTAATTTTACTCGTTCACATATCTGAGCCAGGCCGGTGAATGGATGTCCTGTGCCTGAATTATATCTCGTGCAAAGTGGCTGAGATCAAACTGGCACCAAACACATGCTTGGTACAAACTCTAGAATCAATCTTATATTTTCAGGTGCTAATTTCCCCCTACTGAATCAATTTAGTTAAATTAGACTTTCTGAAAATGGGGGCACATCTACCTGTCTTTGGATTTAATTTTTCTGGCCCATAGAATATTTCAGAATACTGCAGTGAACTCAGAGTGGGTTGGTTGGATTTCTGTGTTCTCGATGGAAGTTAGTAGCCTGGGTTGATGCTTTCCAATAAAGAATACTCTTGTAAAGACAAAACAAATGACTCAGCCCAGTAAGATCCTTCCTAGGAATAGTGCTAAAAATAAGCAGGTAAACATCGGAACACTTCCCAGTTCTTTCTTTTCATGCATTGCAAGAGAGACACCAGAGAATCACTATCTGTTTCCTGTCCTCAAAACAGAGCCCAGTTATTGGAAAACTGAGTGACAAGCAATCTGGCCTATCCATATGACCATATTGTTTTCATCCCCTAATTAGCCTAGTCCTCACTGTGTTGATGAGGAAACAGATGCACGAAGCAGCAAATTACCTTCATCTCGCCTCTGAACAACAACAAAAAAAGACAGCATTTAATTATCTCATTTGAACTTGGGCGATTCAAAAGCAATAAAGTAGAAATATTCAAGGAGGGAACATTGCTTTTAAAAACATGTTTTCTTTTCATTTAAAAGTCACCACAGAATACAGATTTGATTTATAGGAACTTGGCAACTTTAGCTGGAAATGATTACTTCTGATTAAAAGACTTCTGGCCAATTGGTTCATTAATTGACATACGAATAAATAGAGATAAATGTAAAGTGTTTGTGGTCCTGAGGCGGGGGGGGGGGTACTGCACATTTATCTTCCGTGCCTAGTTCTCAGTCAAATTAATTGCAATGGTTCCTTTTGCATTCTTCATCTGATTGAATTGGAGGTGTCCTTTTGCACAGTGGTACCAACATGGTAGGAGCCAGAGAGGAGCTCATGAGAACCAAACTGCCTGACAGACAGACACACAGTCTTTCAGCATTAGTTTTTGCCTTTCAGTTTGAACTCTGTAGTGCTACCACTTTTATCCATTTCTCTGTGATTTCCAGAAGTTACTATTTTTAGCTAGGATTTATTATGTAGTCATAAGTTGAGAAACATTATACTGTTTTATGTAGATCATCTCATTTAATCTTTACAGTCACCCTATAATGGAGATACCACTACTATACCATTTTGTAGATGAGGAAACTGACGCTTAGGGATTTAGAACACGTAAGAATCAATGTTCTGAAAGCCATTCTGAAAGCACATGAGAGACAGAGAAATAGTTAAATAGGATCCTCATAATTGAATATAGGTTTCTAAAGTGGTATTGGCTTTAGGTTTTGCTTCACAGAGACGTCATTCTTGGAGTCATTTTATGCACATGCGACAGTGTTAAAAGGTTACATATAAAATAAGTTTGAATTGTGGGTTTGAGTTAGAAGAGTATTTTATAGTCCCCAGTTGCATATTTATAAAATGTGCAAACTTGCGTTAATGCATATGTGAGGGAAGTCGTGTTTATTGTTCAGAAAGTTGTGGGCCTTCTGCATCATTTCCCAGGAGTTCTCAGATGTCTAACAGGGTCTTCAGGGAAGGACTCAGGTGTGTAAACTGAACAAATACACTCTGGGATGCCTCAAATACCCATCATATTTGCAGGTTAATGAAGTGCAATATGAAGAACCACGAATCAGACCAACCAATACAAATGATTGTGTTAAAGTGGGCAGAGAAGGAGAATAATATTTACTATCAGGATAGTCTTTGAAGTCTCCATGTCCTTTTTTAAAACTTATTTTTAGGCACCTAATATCTGCCATGTTAGGTGGCAGATAGAATGTGGAGCAAAGTAGACATTGTCCCTAAATCAAAGTTTTCAATCTAGTGAGAAAGAAAAGCTTTATTAACTTATGTAACCAAAAGTTATAAATTATAAACTCTGCTAAGTGCTAAAAAGAAAAAGTATATTGAGAGACATTGTGTGTGTGTGTTTGTGTGTGTGTGTGTGTGTGTGTGTGTGTGTGTGTGTGTAGGGAGTGGCTTGTTTTAATATATGGGGCCAAGTAATTATTCTGGACATCACTAACAAAGTAATATTTGAGCTGAAACTTGGAGGATGTAGGCAAAGAATAACTGTGATGGATACACAGTCTGATTGTTATCTTAAAGATTCTTCTGACTGCATTGCAGAGAATGAATTGAAGGAAGGCACAAGAGTCCTTACAATAGTTCAGACCGGAGATGAAAGCTATCACACTGATTGGGAGTGAAGAAAAATCTAGGGAGAAGTAGATAGTTTCCAAATTCATTTGGAATGTAGAATCAATTGATGATTATATATATATATATATATATATATATATATATATATATATATATCCGTATATATTCATTCATTTGCTTAAAAAACTAAACTCCGATAGCTTTTGGTTCTGAAAACACATGCATGAGAGTTAAAAGCAGCTACTTCTACTTTCCTTCATCATGTCTTGGTGCATAGAACAAAAGTTGATTGTGTGTTTCGTGTAATACTACGTTTGTTGCAAAATAATTCCTATTTCCTTCCTTTGTATGAGCTCATGGAACATGAGATACCAAAACAGGTAAAAGTACAGTCTTATAATTGAAATAATAGAGTTTTTATAATGGTATTATTATGGGAGTACTTAATCTAGCTTAATTATACAGGGAAGGCTTGCTGGGGGAGGTGGTAGCTACCGAAATGAGTATTTGAGGATTTGGTCAGGAAATGAGACATTCTCAGTAGAGGGAAAATGAGTTCAAAGACATGGACGCAAGAAATTTCATGGTATGTTTAGAGGATATAACACAGATTTTACAGAGGATGAAGGGCATGGGAGGCAGGACTGGCCATACAATTTGCAGGACCCAATGCAGAAATACAGGGCTCCTTGTTAAAACATTAGTCACACTTTCAAGATGGTGACAGCAGAACTGTAGAGAAGCCTGGGGCCCTCTAAGCATGCAGCCTGTGTGACTGTGTAGGTTGCATGCCCATGATGGGAAGTGCCTGAGAAAAGCTGGGGATCTGGAGAACAAAGGGGAAGCAAGCTTCAAGAAGATTTTCAAGCTTTGTAGTTTGAGTGCTTGGGAGATGTTGACGTCGCCAACAGAAATAGGGGCTATGGGAAGGACACTGGCCAAAGGTTAGGGAAAGGTGACTAGTTTATGTTTTTACAGGTTCCATTTAAGGTATGTAGGGAGTGTTCTATTGGAAATATCTAACTGGCAGGCAACTGAAAATAAGAACTTGAATCCCTTGGGAGAAGGCAGGGCTGGAGAATTTGGTGGATATGGAAATCACAAGAGTAAGTGAGTTAATTAAGAAGACAGAAGAGCACAGGCCATGGGCAGAACCCTTGGGAACCCCAACATTCTCAGAAAGTTGATTCATAATCTTTAATACACAGCATGATTCTGCAATACGCAAGCCCCCGGAGGCTCCTGGTAAGTTTTTGGTATGCCCCAGATAATTTCTTTGTTTTTTTTGTGTGTGTGTGTTTTTTTAACCCTCACCAGAGGATATTTTTCCATTGATTTTTAGAGAGAGTGGAAGAGAGAAGGCAAGACACAGAGAAATATCATTGTGAGAGAAACACATCAATTGGTTGCCTCCTGCATGTGCCCCGACCAGGGCCTGGAGCAGGGAGGAGCCTGCAACAGAGGTATGTGCCCTTGACCAGAATGGAACCCAGGACCCTTCAGTCATCAGGCCGAAGCTCTGTACACTGAGCCAAACTGGCTAGGGCTGTCCCAAGTTATTTCTTTTGCAGCTAAGAGATACTAATACCATATCATGGTACCCATTCCAGGAATATTAACATTAATGCAAGCTTTTCTCTGCCAAGAAAATATGAAGTTAATATCAATGTGCGACAGGCATGGTTGGTGTCCTTTCAGTAACGAGGGAATTAGCTGCTTTGAACCATATTACTCTTGTATGCCTCCTATATTAACATGTGTTAATCAAACAATCATTTACTGACCTCCTTCTTGAAAATGTACCAGATTTGTGATATCACAGTAATAAATCACTATTTTGCTTATATTTTCAGAGGCATATTGGGCTAATAATTGGCTTTTCCATCACTCAAGGCTAATTTATTATCTTCTTCATTTAGGGCAACTAAATGAGAATAGTTCCATCAATAAAATAATTGAACAAAATATGTTGATTTTTTATTTTATGATTTTCAAGCTGTCTTTTACATTATATTTCATTAAGTGTTAAAGTATATGTTAAAGTATAACTTGAAGACATTTTCTACAACTTACTGACTTTTATTAACTATTATAAAGTACTTATCAAAGCTACCTTTTTTTTGGTCTGTTCAGAAGTAGTGAAACATTAAAGCATATACTTCAATTTTATGATATTGTGAAATATTTGTTTTTTTCATAATAGAAATAGCTATGCTACATTTTAATAGATACTGTTTGGTTAATTCAAAACTTTACCATAAACTGTTATTAGGTGTTCTTTATGCACTCTGGCTAAGAAAATCTTAAATAAATGAAAATTCCAATGTTAGTAAGCTGTAGTTTTATTCACATACCAAAATTAATATGATAGTTTTATTCCCAAATAACAAAAATGTTGATAATTATTTAGAGTAATCAGTAAATACTAATCTTATTACCCTAGCCATTGTGCGTAAGTGCACTCTATGGTTAATAACATTTGAAAAAGAAAATAAAAATGAAATAGCAATGCCATTATATAGTATATATACAAAGTACTTAATCTGCTATGGGAAAAATCTATTTCCTGTTTCTGTTTTTCTAAATTATCACAATTTTTTTTTGGAATCATTGCCCAGATCTCATGATGTAAAATAAATTTTCACTTTCCCAAAATGAACTTAGGGTTTTATTATGAACCGATGCCACATTTTGGAAAATGGCAAGTGCAGAAGCCTGCTTTATGTGCCAGATTCCACAGAAAGGATACACACATTAGTCATCTTGTTTCTCCATTGCCATGATTATCAATACATTCAGTAAGAGCAAAACATATCCCCTGAGCCTGTCAGAAAAAAAGATGAAATTATTTTAACTATAAAATAATAATTATAATATTCAAAATTAATGAACACAGTATTATTGATGCTTAATAATTTTTTTGTATATACACAAGCATACAGAACAAAATGAATGCTAACTTGGTTGACAGGCCTATGTTTTTCTGTCTGTCTGGTCTAGTAAGACAGTAAATTTTTATTGTATTTTCAACTTTCTTAGTTTTATGTAGACATTTATTTTCTTCTCAATAACCTATGCTGAAAAGCAACTTAATGAGGTAACGAGATTTCACAGTAAATAGTTTGAGGGATAAGAATTTTAAAAAATTATATATATATATATGTATATATATATATATATATATACATATATATATACACACATATATATATACATATATATATACACATATATATTTATATATATATATTTGCTATTATATAAGCTAACATGTGTTAAACTTACTTTCTTTTTATCACCTGTATGCTAGTTTAATTTTGCTAAGTGTGGTCCACTGATTGCTGCTGTTTCTCTATAGGTAAGTACAAAAAATTAAGAGTAAGCATTTAGAAATTTTTATAGCAATTTGACACTGCTGTGACATCCAAGCACATGATCATTTTTATAGTAACTTATTTTTTCTAGTAATTACATATTTTAAAAAATTTTGTAGAGTGGCAGTTGAAATCAAACAAACAACTTATTCCTTTAGCATCGGTAGGTTGAGAAGCATTACTCTCTCCATTTATATACTTTTTACCTCTCAGCTTCTATTGCCATTAAAAATTTCTTCAGGTGGGTGATTCTATTTATGGAACTCCAGACTTCTCAAATTAAATTCTCAGTAACTTTATTTTCTGCCCATTTGTTTATAAGGAGTAAAAGAAGTGAAGTAGCAACAGTACAACGGAAAAAGAAAGGCTTCAGAGCCACATAGATCTGGATAAAAATGAGCTATATACCACTTTCTAGCCGTGCAATTTATTTGCCATTTCTGAGCTCTGTTTCCTTAATTGTGCAATGGAGATAGTAATATCTACATCAAAGGGTTGTTGTGCCAATACATATATTTTTAGTTTCAGTGCATTTTACCTCCCCCTTTCCTTTCCCCTTAGTAGACGAGTCAAATTGAAAAAATAAAAACAAAACATTTATGGATCTACCTTTCATCATGTACTATGCCCATTAATTATACAAACCTACAATTGATGTTACTTTTGCCATTATTAAATATCTAACAGATTAAACATAGTTATAAATGATAGTTGAGATGCAAAAGGATTTCCTGGTTTTTGCAACAGAAGTATACTTTGCTCATTTACAGTAGTAGAGATCTTCAAGTGCCAGTTACTTTGTCTCTAATTTGAGTCAGAGGAAGCTACAGTCAATGGGGGTTGAAAATCTCTCTTTTAGCTGAATAATTGAACAAATGTGATTTAGATTTTCTGTTGACTATCATGAAAATATAAAATAGGTATAATAATTGGTAAATAGTTAATGCTAGTAGCACTGCTCAAATATAATATAATAGTACTAACTATACTATACTCTAGCATGTGTTAATAGCATTAATAAATTACCAGTAAAAGAATCTATGTATGCACAATGGAAATTTGAATTTCTTTTAAGATTTCTGCCCCAGATAAAATAACAAAAACAATGATAGGTGGAAAAGGAATAGGCCAATTTGGAATGTGGTTTCATGTTTCATTTATCTTATAATAACAGATTTTACAAACAATCCGGTCCTCATACCCAAAGGAAATGAAAAACAGAATAATGAAGAGATAACCACACTCTCCTGATTCACTGCAGGTTTATTTACAACAGAAACAGCCTAAGTGTCCATCAGTGAATGAAGATGGTATATACATACATAGGGGAGAGGTTGGTAAATGGTACCAACTTTCAGCTATAACATAAATAACTTCCAAGGATCTAATATAAAACATGGTGACTATCATTGTTACACTGTTCTATATAATAGAAATTTATAAGAGAGTACAACTTAAGTGTTCTCACAAAAATAAAACATAAAAAATGTAAAGAGATGGATGTGTTAATTATCTAGATAGTGGGAATCCCTTTATAGTAGGTATGTGTATAAAATCACCAAATAAGACAGACACTGTTCCATGCTGGAGCTGATGATGAGGGGTTGTGACTGGGTAAAACAGAGAGAAGCTGGTCCTATTCCCTGTGTAGGTGTGTTGTCAGAAAAATATCTTTGCTTTCTTTGGAACAGTGTAAGTGTTTACAGCTGGTTATATCTTTTTCTGGAGTGGGTAACAACAAATCATGAAATAATAGACTTCAACTCTCTTTGCAAGAAATTTACATTCTACTTGTAGATGTATAATGACCAGATATAAAACAAAAAACAGCCTGTTGTGAACTCATTTGATATTGCAGACTATATGTGCAATTGCATTTTGTGAATGTCAAGATCAGTATGTGCTACATTCTTATGAAGATATTGAAAAGTTCACTAATTAATAAGTAGAGCTAAAGAAAGCTGGTGCTCTGTCCAAAATGAAGAACATAGGGAATATATTAGAAACAGCAGTAAGCACTGGATGTCCCAAAGGTCATGACACTGGTCCCTTGTAGGACTGAAAGAGGTTGAGAAAAAAATAAAAAGGTTGACTAGGTATGGTGAGACTAGACTATTGAAGGCATTGAGAATCTGAAATGTGTGTATATTGTTAAAAACACAAATATATAAATCAATGCATTGGTCTCAAATTTGAGGTCTCACTCTCCAAAAACATTAACTTAAAAACACTGACACCAGTAATATGCAATGAATAGCTGCAACGATTGTCTTTAGAAAGCAGTAGCCCAGAACACGAAAATCTGAATAGCTTTTTATAGTGCTCAGTACTTTTGGAACTCAAGACATGTTAACATCTTTTAGAACTGCAAGTAACAAGTTACATCACATGGCTCTGAAGTGGCAATTGCAGTCCAAGAGTGACAGCAGCGCATGTATATGTATATGTATATGTATATGTATATGTATATGTATATGTATATATATGTATATGTAGACATAGACGTAGACATGGTGTAGATATATGACATTATATCCTTCAGGCAATCATGCTGAAAGGAAGTGTACAATTACTATAAAATATAATTTCTTTATTTCTTCCCCTAGTGTTTCCAAGTGCCTAATCCTCTGCAACTATGTTATGTTAAGAGATATTCAAATGCAGAGATCACAATGGTTTCATTTTGGGAGAAAACTTTTAGGTATTTTTACCTTAAACATTCAAAACTTTATTTTATGGAACATCTATAAATAATAAGATGATTCTATTTGTAGTAATCAGAATATGTACTGAGATGTTTATTATTTGAAGATTGTCATCATTGTATTTTATGTAGATTTTAAAAAGCACTTCCATACTGAGTTAAATGATATAAAGAAAGATATCTACTATTTGTTGAATGTTTGGTTTCTTTAGATTTGTCATTTTTTAGACTATTAAAGCAGTTAAACTTTTTGAAAAAATTGGATTTGATTGATCCTTATAATCTACAAATCAGCATTGGTGAACTGATATAATAAAGAGAAAAATAATTATTTTCCTAAGAAGAAATCATTGTAACAATTGAATAATTTTTAAATGGAAATATGTCGGATAAGTTATAAAGGAAACTGATAGTTTTCAGTTAGGCCTTAAAAAAAGCAATTTAATATTTATTGCAGATAAAATGATATACAATTGCAAAGGATAAAAAGGAAGTTACTACTGTTGAAATTGTAGTAATATTTAAAACTTGTAAAATTGGATGATAACTTATTGAATATTGTTATAAAACATATATAAAGCAAAATAAAGACTTGTGAGAATTTTAGGGTGCTTTAAATACTTCCGGGATCTGTAGTAATTGGTGACTCTGGTTTTAATTTTATTTAAAATTGGTGCTTATCATTTTTTTGCTCTTGTTAGACATAGTACTGATTTTACTTTATTATCTATTGCCCCAAATCTAAAAATAGTAAACCAATAGGTCATATTTGTTGAGTTTATTGTACATACAAGAATAGCTCACAAACTTAGAGCTCTCAAAAATAAAAACTTGAGGGTGTGAAGTGACAGGGTGGCTTATAAAGTGAAAATGAGGAAGTTGTAAACCTTTACAATTGGTTATGACCATGGGGGGTTTCCAGATGGTGAGGAGGTTGGTTAAACCCGATTATCTGATACCATTTTTAGGAAGATGGCAAGTTTCTTTTATGATTGTCAGAGGCATTTACAAGAAATTACGTCGGTTTCGCTTGTGTTCATAAAATAAGCTAGATTTAGTTTTGTTTAAGTGGCTCAAATGGTTTTGTCTGTTCTTGAAATTATCAAGCCTGGTTTCCATTGTAGATTAAATTTTAACACTATTATATCATTTTTAAATGAGATACAGAATTTAAAATAGAAAAAAAACTAAATCAAACTTGGCTAGAAAAGAGAGTGGGAAAAAGTGAGGGATAAAAGGATGTGTCTGGATAATAGAAATAGCCGGAGAGCACTGATTAAGGTGTAATTGGTGAAGAGCACAAAAGGGTGTTGCATAGGGAGGTGCTGAAGCCTGGGGAAGCAGGAAAATAGGAAGGGGAGAAAAAGCATATCTCAAACTTTTATATATGTCTTAGTGATTCTGAGTAATTTACTAAGTTTTTCAAAGGATTCCTTATAATATAAAATGGGTACATGCATAATTTGTAGGAAGACACTTGGCAAATAATAGATAAAAATGTTACTTATTATAGTCACTCTATTTCTGTTCCATCCATCCATCCATCCATCCATCCATCCATCCATCCTTTCAACAAACAGGTATTCTGTGACTGTTGCTGTTTGTGTTCCCATTAGTTTTTTCATATTTGCCTTCTCCAGCAAATTTCAAATAAAACCAAACTTAGGAAGTTTTTAGGGCTTAACCTTAGCAGTTTGGATTATGTGATTACTTATTGTCCCTTTCATCTATAATAATAAAAGCACAATATGATAATTAGACCGGACAGCCGAACGACCTTCCAGACGTCCTTCTGGACAAAACATCAGTGGTAGGGGCTGAGGCAGAGGCAGTTAGGGGCAATTAGGAAGGAAGGTGAGCAGTTAGGGGTGATCAGGTAGGCAAGCAGGTGAGCGGTTAGAAGCCAGCAGTCCTGGATTGTGAGAGGGTGCAGAACTGGCTGAGGCAACCCAACCCCTCCCCCCCATGCATGAATTTCGTGCACTGGGCCTTTAGTGTAATTATAATGTTCTAGTGATGAAAAGGAACCAGGAGGTCATTTAATTCAACTCTCTCATTTTAAAATGAGGAAACATGTCCAGAAAGGTTCACATAAATGCTGGATTGCAAACCAAGACATCTTATTTCCTGGCTTCCCTGTGTTCATTCTTCAACATTGTAATATTGTCTGCTTCACGGCAACATTTATTTTAAGCATGTGGCTTTTATAGCCTCACAGAGCTAGACAATGACAGAACTAGGTAAGAACCTAGTTTGACTGTCATTCTAATATTATTTCCAATAGTCTGCTGATTTCCCATTTGTAATAGTTTAAACGTTCCTCTCTAATTTTTTTTTAAAATCAAATTTCCCTTTCTAAATTGATTGTAATACTTTAGTGATTCCTTTATGGGTTAATTTAAACAAATGTTTTGAGCGCCTATTATATGTAACACATTGCTGTTTGCAAACATCATTATTGCCCACTGCTTATTTTGGGAGGAAAGAAACATTTAAAATTTTGGAGGTAACTAAAAATCATTTTAGGCAAATGGACTGAAAATTTCCTTATAGGAAGTGGACATAGTTGTGTAAAATATAGAAAGTACTTCGAACTGTATCAGATTGAATTGCTACTTGACAGGAGGTATTACTTTTACAAAGTGAACCTTGAAACTATGCACCTTAAAATGTAAAATAAATGTAAGAAGTTATACATTCCCCCATTGATCCTCAGGCTGCTAAACTGATGCTTCCATGTTGAATTAATATCAGAAATGCTATGAAAAAAATCTGTTGTTACCTGTTTGCAAACGTGTAGGACAACAACAACAACAAAAAATCCAGAAGTATCTGCAAAATCATTCTGCTGGAAAGGAACTTGGCTTGGGAATATTCACTCACCCACAAGAAGAGAAAGAGAGGTTTTTGTATAAGAAATAAATCAATTTAGATAAGAAATATACCAATATTTTTGTGGAAGATGTAAAAAATTGACTTTCAAATGTACCACAATAGTGAAAAAGTAGAACAAAATAGCCTACTTAATTTCAAAGTAATAATTGAGCATTTCAGTCACTCCTTGGTAACATGATTGGATTGCAGGATAAGTAGAGTCATTATTTTGAGACTTCCTTGGATTACTGATACCCCCTCATGCAAAACTAATTCTTATTAACCGCTCCAACCAGTTAAGCAGAGGAGGAAGTTTCTGTATTCCATATCCAGAGGTGTTGACTGCTGGTAGGCAGTTATTGTGTACAGAATGTATCATTGGGTAAGAGCGAGTGGGAAATGGTTCTACCTAGGGGAAGGCTTGAACGTCATTTACCCTTCTCTTTATTGCTTTAATATTTAGACAAGGTGATTAAGTAAAAAAAAAAAATTCCCAGTGTCTTTGCACATACCGTAGGTAGGATGGTAACTCTAACATACGAAACAGGAGCCAATTATCACCTTTTGAACTGAGCCATGCATTAAGTCACTAATTGAATGAAACTGGCTGGAGAAACACACAAAATAATTACTTTGTACTTCTCATATGAAAACATTTATGCAGAATAATATTTAGATTGTTCTTTTAAATAAAATAAGACTATCCATGTGTAAAGTGTACCATCTGCAAATGAGCCCAGGTGGTGTGGTTGAGTTGGTTGAGCATCATCCCATGCACCAAGAGGTTGCCAGTTTGATTCCAGGTCAGGGCACATGCCCAAGTAGAGGGCTTGATCCCAGCGGGGGGTGTGCAGAAGGCAACCAATTGATGTTTCTCCCTTCCTCTTTCTAAAATCAATAAAAACATATTTAAAAATAAGAAAAAAAAATTTAGAAATTGAGTAAAATAAAATAAATTGCTGCTTATAATCAGATGTATGTGGCCCAGTTTTACTAGTAGGTATATCATATATATATATATATATATATATATATAAAGAGCTAATATGCTAATTAGACCAAACAGCAGAACAACTGTCAGGACGAAGCCAGGGCTGTGAGGGCCGGGGCAAGCTGCTGCTGCGAGGGCTGAGCCCCTTGCACGAATTCCGTGCATGGGTCCTCTAACACACACACACACACACACACGCATAGTACATATACCTATTTAATAAACACATATATGTGTTTTGTTACCAAAAATTGTCACACTGACTTCCCTTAAGTAATTTACAGAAAACTACCTAGATTTGAAACTACGGAGACATTCTGTGCAAATCTAGTACTGTTCATGAACGAGTAACTCAGTGAACACAAATTAAAGGTGTCCTAGCCTGTGAAGATCAATGTTTTCTGGTATTTGGCCCCAAACTTCATCCTGTACAAGTTACCGATGAAACATTCGACTATACTTAAAACACTTTTCTACTTTGGTTATTAGCAGATTTCTGAGTGAAAACATGGAGATGGTAATAAATGACTGATTGCAAAAATGAATGTTATTTATTCCTTAGTTAACAGCATGTAAATGCCTATAGTGTGCCTGTGTTGTATAATGGATAAAAACGAACGAGGTATGTTTCCACTCTTTATGATGCTTGTGAAAATTATTCTATTGTTTTTCCTACCCCAGTTACCTGTTGTTTATACTGGGAAGTTTTAAGTCATACTTTATTTTCTATGTCTTCCTCATGTCTCCAAGTTTTATTAACTTGTGTTTTCCAATATTCTCAATATTTTATTAACTTCTGTTTTCATATATTTGAACATAAACGTAAACTATATTTCTTGTCTTTAAAAACCCTGTCAAAATGTTATCTGTTAAGTGTAAATGGAATGCCACTCTTTTTGTTGTTTTAATTGTGAGTTATTTCTGCATTTAAATACTTCTCACAGAATATTTGTTTCTTAACCTTCACAATCAATCAACCCAGTATTCTTTTTTTTAAGAGACGATGACTAATGAAAGAAACACCATGGTATTTATAAACAACAGACTCAGTCTTTTTATACTTAAGAAGAATAATCAGTTGAGAGTACAATTCTATAACAATTAATCAGCACTTACATATTTCTATTTCTTCTACCTGTCACTTAATCTCATACCCTATTTATCTCATCAGTATTTGTACTACAAAACTATTACACTTATTTAAGGCATGTCATATTTTCTGACAACTGCAATATCATTTTGTTGTAATGATTTAAGACTAAGAATATATCTACATAGGTTGTTGTTAATGTATATTTTATTGCCATTCTTTACAGCAATCCATCTTACATTAGGTAGTTAGAAGAATTCTTTTGAAGCTGTTTCTTGCAATTGAATTTTCTTTTTCTCCAAAAGGCTGCTATAAAAAGATTAGATCGAATAAAAACAAAATACTGCTTTAAATAAAGGTGTGTGGCAGTTTTCTTTATAAAGCACTGCCTCAGGAGGCAAATGTTTGTGCTTGTTTTTCCCTGATTCATTTTTCCCAGTTCTCCTTTAACTATGAAATACACTTGAATTTTGAAACCCAAAAAGAAAGGCAGCTTGGTAGAGAAGCCATTGTATATAAGATGTTTGAGGTCATGACTGAAGTCTATTTATTTTCTTGCAGAATGCCCAGCCCCTAGAATGGTGCCTTGAGCATAGCAAGTGTTCAGTAAATATTTGTGAAATCAATAAATGGATGTGTGACATTTTTAACAACATATTGTTTTAATACTTGTTTTCTTCTTATGGGATAAATTAACATTAGTATTTTTCAATTGCTTTGTGACTAATATTTGTAAAACTCACCCCTCTTTCCATTCATTTCTGTATGCAATTCAATACAAAGTAAGTTGAGGTTGCATCTGAGATTTAGAATCTTCTCATTACTGTGGTTTATGTTCTATCTACAATCTTTCTCCTTATCTCCCGTCTTTGGTAATGGAAACCAGCAGGAAGTTACTGTACGCCAAAACATGTTCTAATGGTTAAAGACATTTGGAATGCCAAAATCAAATATTCACTTCATCATTCAGTTCTCCACTTGCCGCACTTCACATGCTCAACAACCACATGTGGCTACTGGCTATCATACTGGACATTGCAGATATAGGGTATTTTCATCATTGCAGAATTTTCTGTTGGGTGCCTCGGGACTAAACTGTTGCCATCTATGGAGATTGAGATTATGATTAGGAGGATGATGCATATTTTTTATGCTGAGTTTGAGATACTTGTCAATTCATGTGGATAAGCAGCGAGGTATGTGAGTCTGTAATTTAGGGGAAAGGTCAGAGCCCAAGATAAAGATTTGGGGATCATCAGGACATGGCTGATAATCAAAACCAGGAGAACACATGAAATCACCCAAGAAGAGATGAAGAGAAGCATAATGGCTGCTTGAAGCAACACATCCAGGGAAACACAACTGAGTGTTGGTGAATAATCCCTTGGAACTGCTTAGATTGTCAGAGATATGGGCAAAGATTGAGAAAATTATATCATGTAAATGAATTTTCTTATTTTTCCATGAGTGGAATATTATACTGAGGTCCTCACTGTCAAATACAGCAGCAAGATCCATGAAGTTATGATTTAACAGACAAATGAGGATCAAGAATTTTTTATACCTTGGATCAGATTTGCCACGCTAATTATCATTATTTCTTAGTGTCTTTTTGTCGTCGTTTTTAATCCTCACTTGAGGATATTTTTCCATTGATTTTCAGAGAGAGAGTGGAAGGGAGGAGGAGAGACAGAGTGAGAGAAACATAGATTGGTTGCCTCTGACAGGTGCCCTGCCTGTGGCTGGGGATAGAGCTTGCAGCCCAAGGACATTGAGGACAGATGCTCTATCCACTGAGGCAAACCGGCTAGGGCAGTGGTCGGCAAACTGTGGCTCGCGAGCCACATGCGGCTCTTTGGCCCCTTGAGTGTGGCCACGAAGTTTCAATTGCACTGTACGTGCACGCCCGCACGTGGTATTTTGTGGAAGAGCCACACTCAAGGGGCCGCAGTTTGCCGACCACTGGGCTAGGGCTCTTAGTGTCTTAATATTGACACTTTGCATTATTTTTTAAAAGATATGCCACATATTCTCCTCTATAATGAGTTCTGTGATGATGGTCATTGTTCCTAATGTTTTATATTACAAAAAGAAAAAGAAGAAAAAGAAAAACTCAGAGAACCAAAGAATCAAAATGGATGTTTTTTATTAAAAGTAATTTATTTATTTCTAAATTTTATTTTATTGTTGAGAATATTCCATATGTCCCCCATTTTCTTCCCTTTTACTCCCTCCACCTGATTCTTGCCCCACCCCAGTTCTTCACCTGTCTATTGTCTGTCAATGGGCTATGCATATAAGTTCTCTAATTAATCTCTTCCCACACTCCCTGGTACCTTCCCCCTGAGATCTGTCAGTCTGGTCCATGCTTCCGTGTCTATGGTCCTATTTTGTCAGTTTGTTTTGTTTATTAGATAGAGATTATTATGCTAAGTGAAATAAGACAGTCAGAGAAATACAAATATCACGTAATCTCACTTATATGTGGAATGTAATGATCAAAATAGATCTTAACTTTGTTGACATGGAGACAAACCCAGAAAGTCAAAGTGACTTACTAAGTTTGCACGTTTGTTCGTGTGCTCCTGCAAGTACTAATTACTTGGCTCCTGTTTGCTGACTGGGTCCAGAAGCTAGTGCTGGTCAAAATATAAAGTGCTTATTTCTACTGGAAGTTAAAGGTTTTGGCGAATGAACAGTTCTCATCATAGGCTCATGGGAATCTTTAAGCTTTTTAGAAACAGTAAATTATTTATTGCTGAAACAATTTTCACCCTTCTACAGGAGCTCATAATTCAAAAGTTTTCATATTTCTATTCAGATTCTAAAAATGTGTGTGGTTTATGCATATATATATTCTTGTCTGAAATATATCAGTTCGGGGGTACTCTCAGATGTTAGCTAGCTTTTCAGATTGGCATCTTCATGCTAAGTTGTCATTGAATCTTTCAATTCCACAGAATGTTTTGAGTTGTATGAAAGAGAAATCACCCTAAGTTAGTCTGTCTTCTCAGTGAATAAGAAGACAAATTGTCATCTTTTAGTGCCTCAGCACAGTAAGTTAAAGAGGTGAAGAAATACAGTATTGCCTCTGTTGACATATAAAAGTTTTGCAATTATGTGATGCATCCAGTGATTTTGGAGAGAAAATACTTGCTCTGCCTCTGTCAAAGATGTCTAAAAGATCGACAAAATTAGGTTTAAATGTCCTAAACATGAATACAGTCCTCTAGACCTTTTATATCCTCATTCCTCAATTTCTTTTTGCAACACTTAAATACATTTTTCTGATAGACAGGTAAAACCATTAAAACAATTGAAAATATATACAATAAAGAATTAAAATAAAAAAATAATAGCAACAACAAAGAACCTTGATATAATAGTTATATGGAACACTGAAAAGCATACCTCATTTGTTATACAAAGAGGTAAAAAATTATTTTTCACAAAAATAGGCTAATGTCAACATGTGGTAGATATCAATGAAATAAATATAAGGCAAATATGAACCCCAAACACACTAATCTTAGTAAGTAGTACCCTAGTTATATATTATCTGCTTTTGGAAGGTGTCTTGCTTGCTCTAATATAAGTACAATTAGTAGGTATTTGCATTTTTAAAATATCTCAATTATTGAAAGCAGAAGAAGTTTAAGTTTGTCTTCTAAAAATAGTCCTTGGCACATCTCCCGTTGTCCCTTGGACCTCAAATGGGGAATTATCATAGACCCTTTTTTCAAAATAGATTTTTCAGGGTTACAGTCTATATGAGGGCGGAGGTGAGGATGAGATGTAAGTACTAACAGCTATAGAGTTATATGCTTGATACTTTAAATTATCATAGGACATTTTATGCAATTACATCATCCTCACACAAAGATATAGGTAGGTAAATATCATTCTTGTTTTATAGTTGAAATTACTTAGCTCTGACATGTTAAGTGATTCACCCCAATTTGCATAACTAGAAAATGTCAGAGCTAGAACTTGAACAGTGTTATCTCATCCTAGATTCTGAGTTTGTTCCAATAAAGTAAATTAACAAATGTAGTGGGAAATTAAAATTTTCTATTACAAATTATGTAGTGTTGAGAACCAAGTTAGTAATGCTAGCTTTTAAATTTTCTTGTATACAAATAGTTGCAATTTGTCCCAAAATATTTAGGTTTAAAAAACAATTTTTAATTTTTATATCGATTGTTTTAATATTTCTAGTATGTAGATCAGTCTTACAGAAAGAAATTAATTGCTCAAATGTTTGTAAACTTAGGGTACGTTTATATTCTAAGATGCAGTTGCAGATGTTGATTCTAAACTTTATTTGTATATGTAGACATATTAAAATTTACATGGACATATATAAATCTGAATGTGTATAAATGATAACCGATTCTAACTAGTCTCTCCAATTAAATATTCATTTCTCAAGTAACATCCTTCGATACATTCCCATAAAGATGCTCTGAGCTGTTGTTAAGTGTCACCCATATTGGTCAGGAGAGCTAAATAAATTCTCTGTTTCTTGGTCATAGTTGCTTACACATTAGGATATATATGTTGGTTTATAAAACAGTTGTAATTTTGAAAACAAAAATTACAGACACAAATATGTTTCCCCCTCCCCTCTACCAAGGTACCAAAAGACTGTTACATTTTACTTTCACAGGTTTTAAACTTTTGACTTGCAGAGACATTATACTTTAAACTTTTCAGGAGACTCTGACATTGTCACAAGCATTTAAGTCTCCCTGGAGGTTGCAAAGTGTATGTGTGAATAGAATGTGCACGGTCATTAAGCTTGCATGATGTAAAGAACCTTGGTAAATTATTCCCTCCCATCATCCTCCCCCTTCATTCCACACATAACTTTCTCCTCTACTCATGACATCTTTCCCCACCCCTATCCATTTATTTTCTACAACAAAAAGAATGATAGTTAACTGCCCCTGATAAATATCTGAAAAAGAACCGGACGCTCACAATCCATGCAGTGTACGTAAGAGGTGCCTCAGACAATCATGCTCTTGTTCTGTTCTATTGTGCTCCGTGCTTTCTCTTGTGATACAACCTTCATCTCAACCCATTCTCCCCTTACATGTAAATCCAGCAGGCTTTGTAGATATGAATAGCCGTGCCCTGTAGCAACTAGACAGAAATGAAAGGAATGTATGCTCAAGGCTGAAGTATAGCATCTTACTGCATTGTTGGAGTTCAGCTGTACCTACGTGTGGGGAAATGTTGGGCCATTGCTTCAGAAGCTGGAGTTAATGGTTTTTGGTGAGGGTGGTGATGTTTCTTAAGTATGTATTTTCTAGTTTTGCTTTAACTTCTTTACATAGTACAGTTGGGCTATTAAAATATCACTGTTGGGTGTGGGTTAATTTTAATATAAAGTTAAAATTTATTAGCTAATGAACTAATAAAAAGAGAAAAAATAACTGCTATACTTTATTTCCTAGTATAGTTATTACTGTGTAATCTTTTTTGTACTGTATCAGAAAATGTGATGATGGGTGGTGTTAGGTGAAGATAAGGAGGCCCTTATGTAGGACTAGGCCACATTTATATCAATTCAGTCAGTTCCATTGAGATATTCTTTAAATCTCTTAATTCTATATAAAATCAAATATTCTAAACAAGATGCTTTTTTTCAACATTATGAGACACAGTTAGAAATCCTTTTTTCAAAAAATCCTTTTGTAAACACAGCACAAATATCAACTTTTTTGAAATGTTTTCCAACTTCACCACAGAATAGGAGTGGCTTACTCATGTGCCAAATGTTTAGCATAGCCCTTGACAATTGTATTGATCTCTTTTATTCGTGGCCTTTTCAACAACTGGACTATAAAATAACAAGACTGGCTCCTTATTCTCTTTTACTTAAAAATTCCTCATTTGCAAGTTTCTACTGCATATTAGAGTGCCTAGGATATAGTAATCACTTCAATGCATATTTGTTGATTGATTCACAAACTTAATGTGTTAGGATGCAATAGTTTTAAAGATACAACGACTGCCTTCTGCTTAACATAATGTAGACATAGGTTATAGGGACACTACTATGGACTCATATTCCTCACTCATATTTTAGATATGAACATCAGGTGTAACACTATGTAACATTAAACATTCAACTCCATCTAGCTTTCTGCGAGTCTGTAGGAAAACTGGCCTCTGGTAGCTCATTCCCTCAGCAGTCGAAAGTGTTTAATGCCTTCTGGGCATTTATCTAGGCTCACATGGGAAGGGTTACTGTTTCAACTTCTGTTGATCAGCCTGAAATATATAGGGACCAGGTAGCTACTGTGGTTTCCTCTCCCTTAATTCCCTTAACACATAAAGGATAAGTTTGTTAATTAAGAAATACCTTGTATGACATGAATGATGTGCAGCCAGTATATTAGATTTTATGTATAACAGCATTTTTTTCTTTTTAAAATGTGTCTCTTAAGTTAAACTTTCTTCATAGAACTATAACAGGAATATAAGGTGATGTATTATGAGTGTAAAGGTATGTTATATGTCTTATAACTGGTTGGAGAGTGTTTACTTTCTGTGCCATATTGATTTACATTTCAGATGAATGATTGTAAAACGAAGAATTCATTATTTAGAATAAAAGTACAAAAATCTATACTTTTGAAAATGGAACGATGAGATTGGTCTTTATCTGAAAATTTGGAAATGGTTATTTTCATTAAAAATATATGGTTTTCTGTAGAAGGGGTAGTCACTATGGAGAAGGACATAATTGCTTACATTAAAAGTACTAAATAAAATTAATGTAATCAAGAATGCAATTCATTTCACTCTTAAAGCAAATAATATCATTTATTTATATTCTTCGCTTTTCACTTTCTCTTCTAAACTGCCTATTTTTTTTTATGTATTCTCATTCCTTAATGTTATGGAACAGAAGGTGTTCATCTACCCAGCACTAGAGCCAAACACGAAACACTGAGAATTGCAGTGGAGAAATATTGTCTATTTTATTACGAATGACCCCATCCAGGAGAATAGAAAGCTAATGCTCAAAAGCTAGAACTCCCAGTGGCCGGTAGGTTACACATTTTACAGGGCAAAGTCATAAGATACCGTGGGTTAGTGGGTTTGAGTTGTGCTGGGAGCTGGGCGGTCCGAGGTGAGCTTAGGGTAATAAGCCACTTCTTCAAGTCTTGAGGACAGTTCTGAGAACTGTTTCAGTGTTCCTGTGTCTAGTTCCATGGGAAAGGTAATTCCACCTTAGGGCTCAGGAGATGAAACATAACTTAGGTCAAGATGTTATCTTTCTCCTGCCAGCGACCCAGACCTTGTGACCATCAGTCAGGTCCTTGTGACCATTAGTCAGGTCCAGGCTTTTGCCCTCTGTTCTCTTGGGGTTGCTAGGTCTCTGTGGTGGATAGCTAGCTAGCTAGATAGGTAGGTAGGCAGATAGATAGATAGATAGATAGATAGATAGATAGATAGATGATAGATAGATAGATAGATAGATAGATAGATAGATAGATAGACAGGTAGGTATGATTTCTAGATCTAGGACTTAAAGCTAAATGTAATCCAAGTCATAGGACCCTTGATTTTATTAAGTGTCCCTTCATGTGGTAAAGTAGGGAAAACAGGAAGAATAAAAGCAACGAATGGTTCTGATTTGATGAAGGAAGAGGTGTACAAAGCAGGTGTCCATATCTCCCTGAATCCGTGCTGTCATTGAGTCACCGTCAAATCAACTCTCTTTAGGCAGCGAGTCAGATGCTCCGGGAGATACTCACTGTACACTACCATGTCTTCACCGCCTGAAGACTACTACCCTCAGTGACTTAAATCAATACAAGTTTATTATCTTAGAGTGCTGGAAGTGAGGAGTCTAAAATGGGTTTCACTAGGCTAAAATCAAAGGTGTCAACAGCATCACATTCCTCCGGGGGACACTAGAAAAGAATCCATTTGGTCTTTCCAGCTTCCTCTCCTGGCTGCCTGCATTCCCCAGTTTTGGTCCTCATCCGGCAGTCTCATCACCCTTGTATCTGCTTCCCTTCTCATATCTTCTCTAACTGCGCTTCCTGCCTCCTTTTTCCCTTACGAACACCCCTTTGATCACTTTGGGCTCACCCAGATAAGCCATTATAATCTCCCATCTCAAGCTTTTTATTTTTCATCATGCTCCAAAGTCCCTTTTGCCATGTATGCTCAACACATTCACAGCTCCCGGGGATTAGGGCCTGGGCATCTCTGAAAGTCATTGTTCTGCCTACCACAAAGATGTTCACATGCAGCAGTATTGCAGTTTAGTCTATTATTACCATTGCCTCCTGCCTTATGTTGGGTTTGAAATGGAACCCTAGGTTAGCAGTCGCCAGGCTCATGGGACGTCATGATCACCTCTGAAGTGTGTCTCAGTTAATTTGTGACCAGGATTAGTTAAGTGTCAGTTTTTTAGATTGTTTAGTTCTTTTCAAATAAACTAGAGCAGGGGTCCTCAAACTACGGCCCGCGGGCCACATGCAAATACAAATATTGTATTTGTTCCCGTTTTGTTTTTTTACTTCAAAATAAGATATGTGCAGTGTGCATAGGAATTTGTTCATAGTTTTTTTAAAAACTATAGTCCAGCCCTCCAATGGTCTGAGGGACAGTGAACTGGCCCCCTGTTTAAAAAGTTTGAGGACCCCTCTACTAGAGTATAGGCAAAGCTATTCCCATAACGTTTCCTCATACCTCTAATGATTTATTGAATGGGAGAAAAATAGGTGGGTGATCTACTTGCAAAAAATATACATATGCCAAATCCTCAGTGTCTATTTGGCATATATTATATGTGACTAACTGTAATTATGAGTTATAATTACTAAATATTTGAGAGTGGGAGAATATTTTATACCTGTGAATGCCATTTTTTATGTTGGTCATGGATCACTGAACAGGAGTTTGATAGCTTTTGCTCTTGAGGGCAAAAAGTTAATGTAGTGTGAATAGTGTAAAAGTTAATGCACTGTGAATAGTGTCTACCAAAAGCTTAAGTAAATAGTCATAAATATGTAAATAATGCAAATTATGATAATTAAATAAAAGCAATAATAAAAATAATTGTATGAAATACATTCAATCCAATTTGGAAAATATATGGTAACAAATAGAATTTGGGCTGATATTTGTTATTATCATCTCATTGGGGAAAGCTTTATATAATTAAATATAGCCTTCTTTTAAGGCAAATGTACTTTTCACTTATTCCTTTTTCTTTTGAAAAATTTTACTTATTATAGAAATTGTGGCGTTTTGATCACAAATTACTAAAAATGACTTCTGTCCCATATTTTTGTACTACTCCTAGCCATAAAAAATTTCATAAGTCAGCTGATATTTATTATTGGCAATAAAATAATTTTGCTACTGACACTTTAGTTGGTTAATATGCATCTAATTTCATGACAAACTAGAAATACATTTCTAAGATACAATAAATTGGTGAGTAAATCTCTTTCAACTTAATACATAATGGTGATGCTTTGTGCTATTTAGTAATAAAGAAGATATAAGCACTAGGAAAATAATTTTGGACATTTTAATGAGTTAAGGGGAAATGGAGAAACCATACTTTTTTTTAAAGAAAAGAAAACATATACAGAATCCAAACTTAGACTGAATAGAAATATGAAAAGATAAATGACTTCATATGCATTAGGTGGGAGGAAAAGATTGAGACAATAGACTAAAAGTAGAATGCTGAATGTAACCTAAGTGACAAGAAAATAAAATCTAGAGCAAAGATCTTAACAGCACTTAAAGTGAAGACAAAATTCTGGGGTGGATACACAAAGTAGCAGATTTTACAAGGGAAAATGCGCTAGAGTCATGTAAGAGATTATTTAGTAACTGCTTCCAAGTAATTGAACCACAGGCACAGACTTTTTAGGTTTTAAGCTAATTATTTTGGCTCCCTGGTTTCTCCTAGGAGGTAGTATAGAATCTCCATGCCCGGTGTTTATGTACAAACAGAAGCTGCCTTTTCTTTCCTTCATTATTTCTTTTTAAGTGAAAGTTAATACCTTTTTTATGTTACATAGAAAAGGCAGAAAAAGTCACACACCCACTATAGTACAATGCCCTGAAGATCAACTGGTGGAAATTATACACATGGCTGGATACAATTTATTCATTTGTACTTTTGCTTTGCAGATAACAAATGGTGGCATTCTGTAACATCGTGAGTGATTAGTAAATGTGAGGTCACTGAATCTTTTAACAGATTTTCAGAAATGGTTTAATTTTTAAAAAATTTTTGTATATGTATTTGTAATACATTCTGATACTGATTTCACATGCTTATCTCTCCCAGTCTTCTTTAGAAGTCAGCTCTGTGGAGTACACAGAACAACAGGAACAAACTTTTAGACTTGACAAATACATTAAAATCATTACTATTTTTTTGCATGCAAGTATCCGTTAAAAGTGTAACTGCAAACTGGAACATCATGTTGATAATAGCTTAGGGATCTTCTAACTATTTTAGAGATCAATATTTTAATTGAACCTTCTCATAATGAGAGTGTTTTGAAAAATTCAGTTACCGATACCTCTTAAGGCACTGAATTTGAGTCTGAATCAAGACAGCCTAACACCAGACTCAATGTGCTATTGAATCTACTTCATGACAAATGATAGTGAGATTTCATTCAATTCAATTAAGTAACCATTTACGAAGCACTTAATATTTCTGTGAAAGATTTCAGATAAGAATATGAAGATAATTAAGACACAGTGTAAGTTTGGTGCAGTTTGAAAACCAACGTGGAATAAAGCAAAGATTTCGACTAGCATAATCTTTGTAAAATGCACACACTGTGTTGAATAAATCTATACATCTTTTATGAAGTTAGATTTTTAGTGTATTATGTGACAGAAAATTAGCTTAATCTTCATTGCTAGAATGCTCATTAAATTAGTTATACATTTTCTTACTACTTTTATAACGCTTAAACCTCTATCATAAAGCTTAATATGTTTATTCTTTCTCTAAAATTGAATTAAATACATGCAGATTTTACTTTTAAGGAAACACAAAATAATGTTTATGGAAATAATTTTCTTAATATATAGTCTAGCAAGTAATAAAAGACAAGGAATTAGCTTAAAACTATTTCTAGGGAAATGTAATTATTAGTTTGCATTAGCTTAATTAGCCACAGTTTTTTAGACAGAAAGATTAGGTCAAGAACGACTTAGAGGAATTAGCTAGAAACTTGAGGTGGGATGTATTAGTTTACCTTTTGAAAAATTTGATACCAATGAATTTTTTTGTATTGACTTCCTTTCCTCATAAAATGATTGATCAAGCTATTTCCTCCTATTAACTCCCAATGGACACTTTTCAAATATGTTAAAGAGAGACATATGGATTAGACATTATTTATAAGTTTTATTCAATATTTGCTATTCGGGTTTACCTAACTTTAAATCATATTTACTCCAATATTAAAATGATGAGATTTTAGGAAAAATGGAGTACATGAAGTCTTCATTGGCTGAATTTTTATTATTCTTTTTTTAAATTTAAAAATATTTTTATTGATTTCATAGAGGAAGAGAAAGGGAGAGAGAGACAGACAGAGAGAGAGAGAGAGAGAGAGAGAGAGAGAGAGAGAGAGAGAAAGAGAGATTAGTGATGAGAGATTGATTGGCTGACTCCTGCACGCCCCACACTGGGGAGAGAGATTGAGATTAGTGATGAGAGATTGATTGGCTGCCTCCTGCACGCCCCACACTGGGGATCAAGCCCCCAACTGAACCATGCTGGCTGGGCAACTTTTATTCTTTAAAACGAAGGATAAGCTGGTTTTTCAGCTACCCTGTCTACTTTAGGATTCCTCTTCTCTTTGGAACAGTTAGGCATGGTGTTATTATTATATTTCTGTTAAACATGGCTCTTGCAGAGCCTCTTTGAATTTTCTTTGGCTTTTATTTGAGTTGCAAACTTGTTATCATGTCATACAGGGCACCAAATGTGCCAGTCCTTGACTACCTCTCAGAGAGTATCATATTCTAGTACCACCAACCCTGATTTACCATGCTGTTATACTAGTTTTCGTTTTTTGGCCATCAAGTGTGAAATAAGCTTACCCATGTAAATCCTGGGTTTTCTATACTTGTATTTTTGTGGTTGTTCTAGAACATTCTTTCTGCAGCCCTTGGATGGCTGAGTCTCATTAGAATAAACTCTAATGTCTCTTCCTCAAGAAGGCCCTTCCTGATTATTTTTATTAAACCAAAAATTTTCTTCTTCCATTCCTACCAGAAGCACTCTATCACATTATTCTGTTTTCTTCATAGTTATACCTGATCAATAGTATATAAAGTTTATGCCTTCACAAATAATGCAATTTAATACTGGGGAACAGTTTAAATTAAAGATTGAAGCTATTACAGAAAAATTCCATACCTTCATGATCTCAATGAGTTATTCTGAAATAGAGGAAGGCACATCTCAGAATCTATGAATTCAGCACCACAAATCCTTGTAGATATAGATATTAGACACATCTAGATCACAGCTGAGTACGTGTATTCATAGTTCTCAAAAAAGATCAAGCCATTTGATTGAATTAATGGAAACATCTGTGAATTAGAGCTGGAAACCCATTTTATGGAGCATTTAGAAGTGAGGCAGAAAATTTCCTTTTGAATGTGGATGAGCTAGGAATTAAAGGGGAAGCTCTATCACCACCACCACAGGCAGGGGACCTGAGGCAGTGTTACCTGTGCAGGAATCATTTTACTCATCTGGAAAATTGGGCCTCCTTTCTCAGCAAGAACTCCTATATGGTACGTAAGGCCAAGTTTGAGAAATAGTGACTTTCAGAGTTTCAGGTATGTTCTTTAGAGTTCAAGTCTAATGACTACTTACTTTCTAGTTTATGGTTTGGGTTAGTTACTTGGTCTCTCTGAATATCAAACATACATCCAGTTTTTAAAACACAATTTACTGCAAATTCCACTATTTCCCAATGATTTGTAAATATATATATACACACACACACACACACACACACACACACACACACATATATATGTTTAAATCTCATAGAAACAAATCTGTTTTTGTATTTTCTGTTCTTCTTTATTCTAATTGTTTTGGAACCAATATAATACTATTTAACTTTACAATAAAGTAAATGGCTCTACTTGTACAGTTTCTCTGGTTTGATAACAGTATCAATTTCTCAAATTTTATCTTCCCACAACCACCACCCCACCAAGTTATGATTTTGATTGCAATTACATTAAATGTATAGATTAATAGGAGGATTACTGAAATGTTTACAATAGTGTCATTAAAAGTTTTATATTCCATTGATTCAGATTTTCTATTCATTCAATAAAATTTATTGATTTACTTGTAAGTCTTTTGAATCTTTCATTAAGTTCATTGCTGGGAATTTTATAGCTTTTTTATATTAATGTGAATATGATTTTTTCTTCTTTGGAAATGAAAACCTATTGATTTTTATTTATTTATTTATGGTAAATATACTGAATAATCATATTAATCCTAATAGATTTCCAGTTACTTTCTAAGATTTTTCCATGTAGATAATTATATCTGTTAGTGATTTTTGTTTTATGTCCAATATTTGTTTATTTATATTTATTTGGAGAGAGAATCGAACTTCATGTATAACAGGGGAGTCACCTACCTTGTAGGACTTTGGTAAGCTTTGGTAATAATCAATGTAAAACACCTGACATCTAAATAGGAATTTAGTAACTGTATTCAGTATTTTTACAGTACTCTCTATGACTCATAAAATTACTATTTGTATTAAATTCAAAAAATCTATTTGAATCATTTACTTTCACATGTGTGCGATTTACATAAAAGATGTATCATTGCATCCTATAGAAAATCATAGCATATTTGCCTCATAATTTTTGTTGTTTATGCTTCAAAACATGACAAAAATTATAGGGTGGTTAACAAGTAATTTTAATGAATTCAACACTGAATTCTGGTTATGCCAACATAGGTTTTTAAAACAGCAGAGAAGTATGCAGCAAAAGTGCATCAAGGGCAAGCAAACCACAGTGTTACTATTATTGTTATTATTTTTTATCTTCCTTATGATTAACCTTTTAGGTAATTATGGCTGGTAATTTAACCTTCTTTTGCCCACCCCTGAGGGAGAGAAAATCTAAGATGTTGAAATTTTAGGTGGTGATTATAAAATCAGAGACCCAGTGCACAAAATTTGTGCATGGTTAGGGTCCGTAGTGGCTGCCAGCTGCTGGCTGCCTGTGGGGGCCTCCCTTCCTCCAGCCAGGGGGAGGTGCTGCAGGCGGTTGACTGGCAGGCCAGGTCTCCTGGTCAAACTCCAGGTCAAAAGGACAATTTTCATGTTAGGCTTTTATTATATAGGATTGTTTCATTTATCCATTTTTAATAAGCAAGTTCAGGGGCCTATAGACCTTCTGGTCTTGACATGATCATAAATATCATTATAAGCTGTAACAATTAATGTAGGGTGAGGACTGCAGATGCAAGTGATGAGTTTCTGGGAAATCCTGTGTAAGCAATATGTTTAATTTAATTCATGTCTTTGGGCTTTCTTTCAACCAGGTCCTAATTAATTTCCCTAAGAACTGTTTAACATTTTTTTCTAGTCAAAAATTAATTAGGAAATATTGCTTATTTTATTAGCTTGAGATATAGAAACATACTATACCAATTATGTGTTTTTATGTATTTACATATTTACTTACGGGTAATTATTTATTAACTCAACAAGCACTTATAAAGTAACTATATTGTAATGTGTGTGGTTTTTTTTTTAATTTTGCAGCCAGTGTAGACTAGAAACCTTTTCTAGAGATTGCATGTACTAACTTATTCATTAGTTTCTGGTCTTCTCTTTATTATATACTGTGATTGACAAACTTTTATGGCACATCCTATCCCCACATTTATGATTACTATTACTCTTGTCTTGGGTCATGTATTGAATTTGTATTCTTAGTCAAGATTCTCAACAGAGAATCATTTCTATGACATGACATATCTGGGAAATTACTGTAACATACCAAAGGACTATCATTTCTTTTACTTTCAATCTACTATATTTAAATATAAATTTATAAGTGCTAAAGCAGTGGAACTTGTATTAAAGTATAAGTGTTAGGAGCTGGAACTTTGGGATTAGAGAGCCATGGAATCAAGTCTAAGCTCTGGAGAGTGGGCCAGGTATAATTTTAAGACTGTGTTTGTTTTTTAATCTAAATTTTACATATATATATATATATATATATATATATATATATATATATATATATATATAAAATCTATCTCAGAGACAATATAAGTACATTAGGAAATATATGGAGATACTTTGTCTAGAGCATGAAATTTAGTAAGTACTCAATAGATGTTAGCTTTTTTCATTAGCTTTATGTGTGTTTTTCTGTAAGTATAGATTTTTTTACAATTATGTTCACCATTTACTTATTATATTTTCCATAATAGAAATATTAATAAGAATTTATGTTAGTTTTCTAGACTCAGTGGAAGATGTCTTTCGATGTCACCAACTTAGAATTCCAGAGAAAGGCAGCATTATATGTTCAAAATCAGCCGGTGCTTACACTGCAAAATATTCATTTCTTATGTAAGCATTGCTCATGATTAAAACAAAGAAACAAACAAAAAACAATACCAAAAAACATGGAGATCAGGGGTTTGTGGTGTAATGGACCTTTGGAGGTTTTATGTGGGGACCAGGCAGAATGGTAGGTGATGGTAACTGAAAGCGGTCACTGGGAGGAACCTGAACATCATCCTGTTCATAATTTCGTCTGGTCATGTCTTGATTCTAAATGTTCTACGGTCTTAGCTTTTTTTTTTTTTAAGCCCTTGAAACATAGAAACAACAATGCTTGTTTCCTAAAGAAATGTGAATGAATAAAAAAGGAAGCTATTCCAGTTATTTAATGAATACATTTTTAAGTAGAAAAAAGTTTGGGTTCATATTTGGATCAGATAAATCTGAATTCAGTAACATTTTTTTTCCTTGAAAGTTTTTTTTTTTCAGAAAATGATGAATGATGGGATATGTTGAGTAGTAAAATTCTTAATATTTTACATTTTTTATCTAACAGGCAGGTTTTATCTGCACACATTTTATATCTTTTCTCCCAGCTGCACTGAGAGTGATCTTGATAGAAGAATGTGGATCGTGGTGTTTTTATTCCATAGCGTAAGGATATTACAAAAGAGTTACTGCTGGCAAAATAAGAAGAATGGTGTGTCTTTTGTTTGGTGAAACTAGCCATGACACAAGACAAAGATTCAGGATTATCTTTGAACATGTGCAGTTTACTATGGTGAATATGTTTTTGGGTATATGGATACGAGTGAGGTCTTTTAACTCCCTTGATTCCAAGTTGTGATAAAAACAGTGCAATTATTTTTGTCCACACCCTTTCCACCGACACCCCAAGGCTCCTGAGATTCTGTGTCAGGGAAATTTTTGTCTTATAACCCTTATATAGATGTTCCAAATAAGCAATGTCTCAAATACGTAATTTACCAAAAATATGAATTCTAGCATTCTTTCTCAATTGCCGATGTTCGGAAGTATGGAAGAGAACCTGTAGTTCCCTTAAGCGTCATCTAGGTACTTGAGGGACAGGTATTATCATTTGATTGTAACTCTGTCTTTCAAACACCTCTCAAATTCAAAGACTCGCCGGACACATGAAATCACATTTCTGTTCATGGAGTCGTGATATTTCAGAATTCATCATAACCACCATGATTTAACTGGCAGTGATCCCTGGAAATGCAGAGGGCACAACTCAGATTACAAAACCATGGAAACACACCATGGAATTCCATTGTGGATTGGTTGTTCTCTTGCTGACAGCTAAGGAGTAAAATGATTTTTAACTTGCCTTTTTAAAGCATGTACAGGAGCTGGAACATAAAGCTGGAACATAAAGCTACATAATTGAGTCACCTTGCTTAATTTCACTTTGTGAGTTATCGGTTTCCTGAGAGGTAGTTTAACAGCTGAACAGAGAAAAATAATTCTCAAACTTAAAGTCTCTCTTTGGGCAGGCCTCTTTCAAGTAATGTGACAAAATCATCAGTAAAAACAGGCTTTGAATTTAGAAAGCACACTGCCATCCCGTAGAATTCATTCCTCATACCTAAGTGTGGAGATTTCGGTGTGTTTGCTTTGTTATGTTGAGTAGTTGCCTCTTCCTATTGACTTACTTTGGAACCAAGAAGTAATAAGTGATATTTTCTAACATGTCAAGATATGTATGTGTTTTTCACTGCTAGTGATGGTACATAGATCAGAATGCTTTCAAGAAAGACTTATGTCAAGGACCCATTTTTTTCTTAAATCAATTCTTCTTGTTGAGGACCTGGTGTGTGTAGTGAAGAATAATAAAGAGTGGACCTTGTATTAGGAGGAGATTCAATTTGTCACATGTTGTAGTTTGTCTGTTTTTAAATGTGAAGATGTTTCTGTCTATAAAATGGAAGTGGTTGACCATGTTAGCCTTTTCAGAAATCATATATAATTTCTAGCAGAAGTGAATATTGTTACATTTACCTCAGTGCTTTCTAAAACTAAAAAAAAAGTATATATTGATCTTTGGAAAAAATGTTCTACATCTAATATAAAAGTAAAAAGAAAGTTTTTTTATACTTTATACAGCTTCTGCATGAATTGTCACAGTGATAATGGATGCAAACTGGAACTTGAATAACAATATCCATTATGAAAATTTGGCTAATGGAATTTTAGAAAATATCAATTATCTTTTGAAGGCTACTCTATAAGTGAAGTCATTTAGCTAAATTCAGTATAAATTTTCTAAAATATTATGCCTTTAAAGTATACAATGTGTAACTCTATATTTTAGTATTGAATTTCTACCACATAATTAAGGCTGAATAACATGTGGAAAATGCTGTATTATTAGACTTGGAGATGATTCCAGGAGTTTGTAGCTGTCTCTCTCTCTGCCCATCTGAATAAATCAAGAAAGAGACGAGACAATCTAATTATATGAGTGATTCTTCATTGAACAGGCAAACTAAAAGAAGGTATTTCAGAGGTCATTCTTTAAAAACAAATGTTACCTTCTACAACCTCTGTGGGTCCTTAATGTTGTAAAATATGCTTCTTAAAAATAGAGCTCAGTAATTTTCAATGATGATTTAAAAATCTAATTGCATCATTATCAACTAATTCTCAATAAGTAATGTGCTAACTACTCTTGGCGACACTTAGACATGTTGAAGTCTACTTTTACCTTTAAATTGGAAAATCCAAGGCTATATTTAAAGAAGCCAAATTATTCAACACTTCCTGGGCTCGCCTCTGATAGTATTGTGTTTAGAGAGAGCACCCATTAAGTTATTAGAGATAGCCTGTTATTCACAGTCGGTGCAGAAGTTTCACAGCAGTGTGATCCTGATTGCTTACAGTTTGATCGTATTAAAAATAACTGAAAGCAAATTGCAACCAGTAGTTCATTGTACAGACACATAAAGTCATCGGTTCTTTTTTAAGATTACACATTGGGGTAAATGGATTTTAAAATTATAGTCTAAAATGACTTTGATAATTATAAACTCTGTTGATCTTTCTTAATAAACATTACTAATATTTCATTATGACCATTGAGTCATTGATGCTACCTCCTTTCAGGGAAAGTCATCCTTCAGAATGATATCCACAGAGAGAGAACGGACTACCTGAATTACAAAAAGATCCTGTCTTTCCCTGACTTCTTATTCAATTCAACAAATGTTTTAGTCATTGGAAAACAGTCATGGACAACGCAGTTAAAAATCTTGACGAAATCCTTGACCTGGTAGAGTTTATACTATCTTAGAAGGAAACAAAACAAATAAAACACATGGAATGCCAGATGATCAGTGTTACAGAGAGCAATACATCAAGAAAGAGTGCATGAATGTTGGAAATCAAAGTTGTAGTTTTACATAGGGTGGTCAGGGAAAGACCTACTGGAACAGTGGTGTTTGAGTAAAGATAAGAGGGAAGTGAAGAAGCTGTTAAAAGAGTAGCACAGGCTGTTACAACAGCAAGTGCAAAGGCCCTGTGGTGGTTCTTCTGTTCAAGGAAATGGCAAGCACTACTATGGTATGGTGGGATAAGAAAACAGGAGCATCCTTAGAGATGTGGCCATTGAAATAACATGGACAGAAAGGCCTATAGTGTCCTTGGATTTTATTTTCAGACATGTGCATACCCACTGGGGAGTTCTGAGAAGTGGAGTGACCTGATTTGACATAGTATATTCTCTGAGGATTACCCTGGTTCTTTGGTTGAGAATACACTGATGGGGGCCACAGGCAGTAATCCAGGCAAGAGACTGCGTGACTTTGTTTGGAATAGTAGCAGTGGTTGTGGTGAGAGGGAGTGGGATGCTAGATGCATTTTAAATATAAAGGGAGACTGCAGGAATTACTGAGAAACAGGATGTGGAATTTCAAACACAAAGAGGAATAAAAACCCCCAATAATCTTGCTAAAGAACACGATTAAATTATGGCAATTGGGTTCACACCTGTCTGGATATGGTTTTAGAGCCTTTTCACTGAATAACCACATGCAGGCATACCTGGCACTTTGCTTTATTGTGCTGCACAGGTGGTGCAGTTTTTATTAATTGAAGGAAAGATCCTCCACCAGAGAAAAGAGTCCGGCTTGCTTTATTGAGTTGCTTTATTGTGGTATTCTAGAAGTGAACCTGTAATTTCTCCAAGGGATGCCTGTATAATGCTTTCTAATATTTGACTTAAACATGATGATACATTTTCAATTGGAGGAAAGTAATTAAATAAAAAACCAAATATTTAAATTCATTATGTAGAATTACATTTATCTGCCTCAGTTGCCTGGTCTATAAAGTGAGAATAATAGGGCATATCTCAAAATACTGTAAAGGTCATTTAGGGAAAGTTCTCAGGACAATCCATGTGATGTATTAACCCTTTGCGGTCGTTTGTCTACTCTCAGCCACCAAAGCTTTTTTACCGTTTCGATCGTATGTCTGCTCTCAGCCACCACAGCAAGGACCCGGACGAATCTTAACTCTATTCATTCATGTATCAGTTCATAATTTCTCTGAAAGCTCTTAAGTGTCTAAGCGACCTTGTCACGAACCAAAACATTGCCCCGACAAATCGGAGATATCGAAACTCAATATAAACAAACGCGGTCGTTCCACACTCGCCATGCAAAACACCGTGGCGAGTCAGTCGCCTTTTGAGAGTGAAGAAATCGACAAGCTTCGCAGAATTTCAAATAAAGCTTTACAAATTACGTTTAACTGTAATTAGGCATTCTCGCTTGTTAAGATATTTCAAAATAATACTCCAAAATGGCAAAAAGAAAGTTACCAAAAGAAGTGTACTGCTAATCTGAAAGTAACGATGAAGAGTTTTATTTTGGCACCTTGAATACTGACTCTGACGTAGAAAGTGATAACGTTTGTAGTGATTCTACTAGTAGTGACGTAGTTCCAAAAAAGAATTAATAAATCTTGTTTATCCTTCATAATCTTGCATGTTATGTATCACTGCTCTTTCAATGGAAATTAATTCCGACCAGTACGACATCCATGTCCAAATTTAATACGACCGCAAAGGGTTAAGAGCTTAAACATGTTGTCAAATGCCCTATAAAATTTTGAGGGAGGGCTCTAATTTTTTGGTCCATGAAAGTCACATCTGGTATGCACACCTATCTAAACCTATATGACCCCTGGAAGACATAGGCTCCGCTTCTGTCTTGGGAATCCTGCCTTTGCTATTCCACTTGGTGGAAGGCTGGTGTGTAGGTAATTATCAGTGGACTCAGCTTCTGGGTTCTGATTAGGTTCATCCAGATCAGCGGTTCTCAACCTGTGGGTCGCGACCCTTTGGGAGTCAAAAGACCCTTTCACAGGGGTCACTTAAGACCATCGGAAAACACATATATAATTACATATTATTTTTGTGATTAATCACTATGCTTTAATTATGTTCAATTTGTAACAATGAAAATACATCCTGCATATCAGATATTTACATTACGATTCATAACAGTAGCAAAATTACAGTTATGAAGTAGCAACAAAAATAATTTTATGGTTGGGGGTCACCACAACATGAGGAACTGTATGAAAGGGTCGCGGCATTAGGAAGGTTGAGAACTACTGATCCAGAGGCTGATGAGAGGGAGGAAGTGCACGTCTTTAAATCTAGGGGTAGATACATGCTTTGCTAGCTTCTGATTGTTCCTTTCAAAAAATTCTGCCTTAGTAACAACATTCTTGGGATTGGTTATATACCACCACTGCCTTGTGATTGGTTATCTACAAGCTGCCTGTCTTGGTCACAGCTATACATTTTAAAGCTTAGCTGAGTTCAGCTGTTCTACTCCGCCACCTCCACCATGGTCCCATCCCTGCCTACCTAGCTTCTGTCTCCTCAATAGGACATAAAAAGTATCATTTACACTGCAAAACACTTTCAAGCACTCACACGCATTCCCAATCCCTGTGCAAATTGGAGGAAATAAAGATAAATATGAAGGTGCCATTAGAATATGCTCAAGGCAGAATATGCAATAGAGAAAGAAGGGTGACTTTTAAAACTGGTGCAACTATTTTTGTGTTTTGGTTTTCTTAAGTCCAACTGCTAGGACTGACAATATGATAAACTATCATCTCTACCTTAAACTCTCACCCTTGCCTTTCATTTGCAAATGAGCATGCAAGTGGCCTGTTTTTAACACATGGACCATTAACTGGCTTCTTCTATTTGCATAGTAATGATAGTGAACCAATGGTGATTTACAGCTCTGACTTGTATCATAAATAACAGATCATTTACGCTGCTAATTACACTCATTTCCATATCAATAATGCATTCTGGGTTGGGCTACTGCATTAGAAATGGAATGGAATGATAAATTGATTGTCTAGGAAAATGGTGTAAAACAGGTACCTCTTACATGTAGATAATATTAAATAATGCAGATAAGTGCACAAGACCATTTTTACACTTCATCCTGTAACTCAAAGCATCAAAAGTGTAGATTTATGAGAAAAATATAGTTCCATGTGTAAGCACACATTAGTTTATATCTGTGGAGTCTGTCCGCACTAGTTGGCTGGAGGCCTATGTCTCTTGTTTCCTATGGTGGGCCAGTTAGCTTTGGGCTTTATTCTGTGATCCTAGGTTACACTCACAATCTGTAACAGTTACTTTAAAATATAGATTTTACTTCAAAGGGGTGATTGTGAAGGAGTGTGGATAGTGGTACAAAGTCATCATTACTGCGCCAAAGTTCACTGTATGCTTTATAGATAAGTGATGTTATACACATACTGGCACATGCAGTCACGTGTCTATACACTCATTATTAATATAAACATTCCCCCAAATTCCTATGTGTGTGCACGTGTCTGTGTGTGCAGACACAGAAACCAAGTTGAGATTTTTAAAAAAAGACTTCAATTAAAATAACTTCTGTGTTTTATCCACAGAAATAAATTATTAAAACATATTGAAATCTGTGTCTAGAAGAAAATGCACAATGGAAAAGGACCTAATTTGTATGTTACAACCACAGACTTTTAAAATAATTATTTTAATATACATTTCACAATAAAATTATTTAAGAATAAATAAAGCCATCAGAAATTTTATTTTGAGGTATGATTTAAGCCTCTATGAAGAATATCATCTTAAAACTTAAAAAGAACAATGACAAATAATATACTTCCAAAGTTGTTAGTCTACAATAAATATTTTGCAAGGAAGTTCAGCTTTTTTATAAATGAAAAAGGAGATGAGAAGCTTCAGATTGTAATCCTTTCTGAAGATAAATGGTTCAAATGTGAATTGATTCAGAAGCAAACTTTATTATTATAATTGAACTGGGAAGGTAATAATCCACAGGATTAAGTGACTTATCCTGCATATCAGCAATGTGATTACTAAAGCATTATGTGGACAGGGACAAAGAAATGAAAAATACATAACTTTCCTGTTCCAAATTATGGTTTAAAAGATGTATACCAGCTAGTAAAAAAGATGCTAGAAGAGAATAGAATGAAATACAATGATTTTTAAAAGTATATTCATTGATAGATCAATTCATAGATAGCGAAATGATAAAGATACATGGAATGATAACCGCAGCTCAGCAGTAAACCAGATTCGGGGCCTACAGTGCCCCAGCAACAGCATAACACATGGCCGAAGGTGGTATTGTGAGGCCCCGTGAGGAATTGGGCTTCCCCCTCTTTGGTTCTGGGGTGCGTCACCTGAGAACTGCCACTGCCAAGTTACCACAGCTTAGCAGCTCCTGCATTGAGCATCTGCCCCCTGGTGGTCAGTGTGCGTCATATGTACCAGCCAGTTGGATGGTTGACAATCACTTAACCTTTTATATATATAGATTATTTTATAATGACATTTAAAAAGGCCAAGAACAATCTGCATACATCTCTAAAATGCTATATGTAAAATACATTTGGCAATGAGTAGCTATATTTAAATTTCTGGACAATATTTTTCTTCATGGATCGCTAGCAGACATCAGATATCACCTATACCAGTATTTTCCTGTATGTCATGCATAAAGTGAACATGGGTCCCTGTCTCTGGTAGAATAACGCAATTGAAAAATTGATGAGTTGTTTTTCTAATTACACTTTTCATCCTAAAGATCAGTGAAAGACTTTTTTTTCTTCTTCTTGAAAATGGACATAAGTAACCAAAGTATTTGTAGATTTCTATGAATATATATTGAATTTTCCCATTCACAACAGCCTCCCATCCACATCAAAACAATTCATATGCTAACCTAGAATCAACGAATTTTATCTAATAACTGTAGATGAGCTACAGCTATTAGACAGCAACTCATTGGTTTAGTAACAAAGCAACTTATTTTGTGTAGCAGAGTTTGAGGATACATATTACTTTCATTAGTTGAAATGTTGGAAATGGCAGGGCACTTTTTTTTAAAATATAGACTTGAAAAGTTGTCCCCCTCTGACTGGGAAAGAAATAAGTGGACTTTTATATTCATAGATGCATTATACTCATTTCTTTTGGATTAAGTGATTTAGCTGAATTGAGGGTAACTAGAAGAGTCAACAGGAATAGAACAACAAATAGTACAGACTATCACTGATTTTCTTGGCTCCATATTGGCAGGGAGGTGACCATTTTAGGGTTTAGGCAGTGCCAGGTACAGAGTAAGTAGGTATTTGATAAATGCTATGACCAATAATTAATCAATCTATAGGCTTGAAAGTAAACAAAGTTTCTTCTTTGGGTTCCAATAGCTAAGTATGTATTTTAAATATGTTTTTAATTGATTTTTTTAGAGAGGAAGGGAGAGGGACAGAGAAGTAGAAACATCAATGAACTACTGGAGATCAAGCCCACAACCCAGGCATGTGCTCTGACTGGGAATCGAACCTGTGATCTCTTGGTTCATGGGTCGACACTCAACCACTAGCCACACTGGCCAGGCACTAAGTATATATTTTAATCATAGGTAGCTTGATGTACAGCATGGCTGTATTAGCCCCAAGGAGACTCAGGCAAAATAATAATAATAATTTCAAGGTGAGTAAAGAACATCTAAATCTAATAAAGGTAAAGTTTTTATTAAACCATGATTGACAATAGTTATGTTTACGAATTGTAGACTGGATTTCAGAATTTGTTGTTTTTAAAAGCTTGACCTTACATGATTAAACACAGAATTCCAAAATATTATTCAGGTTTTAATATATTTTTGGTGATTTTGAAAAAACTCATGGCAAAATCAGGACCATAAACAAATCTTCCTATCATGTTGGCTCAGCATTTTAAATCCCATGTTAAGTAACCATCTGTCTTCACTAGTGAAAGTGTACCTTAACTAAAGGTTTTCTTTGCTTTGTTACTACCCTCCTTACATTTGAACACACAAAATGCAGAGCTAACAAGATGCAGCTTCAAATGCACAGACTTTAATTAAAGAATGTTAAAAACAGATGTGCATGCAGAATTGTAATTATAGTTAATTTTCCTATGCTGTGTGGGCACAATTAATTATCATTTAATCATTTTCATCTAGGTATTTATACATGAACCCAGAAGCTTTATAGAGCAGACATCCCATGTATAGATAAAAATAAAGCACATACCAGTACCTGTCATACGAAGTTGCTGCTCCTAATTGCAGTATGAACTGAAATGATCCATATGACATTTTCCTACTGTAGATGCATGTAATTTTACCATGGTCACCAACTGTTGACCTTGTTAGCTGAACCTCTGCTGATGGTATTCTCCCTTTATCTCAAAGATGACACCTTTCTGTGGCTCCTTCTGTCACTGACAGCTTTGGGAACCTTCTGTGTCATTTTTAAGACAGTAGCTAAGCTACAAAGCTTTGATTGTTACTGCCTGTGATTACTGTAATATTAGTCACAAATATGGCTAATAGTTTCTCTAAGCATGCTTATCTTTTTGCCTTCACTTGTAGTTCTATTGTATTTTATTTGCCCTCCTCATATACTTATTCCTGTGGAGTTAAGTGCTATGAATATTATCTTACTAGCCTATTCATAGTTCTTGTTTATTCAGATTATTCTAAATGTTAATAGCCTTTTTTATTACTAACTTAGGTACTTGTATTGTTATACTCTAAAAAACATATGGTATGATATTCTGCATTTTTAAGTTTCAAAAATTCTTTAAAGGTATTATAGTCTATGGCTTTTAAAGTAGTGTTCATTCTATCAACAATGCCGGATACTCTATTGAAATGATGTTAAAGCTGAAGGGGTTAATTTTGACAATTTTAACTTAGCTATTTGCATTTTATTAGTTAATTCTTTTAATATCTTAACTTGTGACCACATTTGCCTTTTGCCCTGGCTGGTGTGTTGAGCATTATTCTGTACACCAAAAGGTTGCCGGTTCGATTCCCAGTCAGGGCACATGTCCAGGTTACTACTTGATCGCTGGCCAGGGTGTGTGTTTCTCTCTCACATCTCTTTCTCTTTCTCTCTCTTTTCTCTCTCTCCCTCTCCCTTCCCTCTTCCTTTCCCGTTCTCGTTCTCTCTCTCTAGAAAATCAATAAAAGATTTTAAAAATATTTGTCTTTCTGGCTATAGGGTATAAAATCCAACACCATGAATTGGAAATGTGACCAATTCTGTGAGTCATCTTTACAGCATATTACAAAATCTTTAAACTTAGTAAATGTGAGCCCAGAGTGAAATCTCCAAGTTTGCACTAACAAATAGTCCTAAAAACAAAACAATACAATAAAAGCATTGCTCTCATCTATTTATCCATTCTTTCAGCATACAGGTTCTGTGCCCTGTCTAAGAATAGAACATCTCCTCAAAATGTGTGTCATCTGCCTGGAAAGAGAGCCATTGTGTAAATAATGTGAAGTGTGAGCCATGCCATTGAAGAGGGCTGGTTGGTACCGTGCCATGCTCTTTTAACAATGGAAGGATGATTCATTTAGAAATCTAGAGCAGGACTTCGGGAATGATGACATTGTTCTTCTGAGTGGGAGATAGAAAGGAACCCCTGTAAGAAGATATATTTAAGATGAAAAAGCAGAAAACCCTGTCTGAAAAGATGGAGGTCTATGTGGATTTGATCCAACGTTTTGACTTGTTGATTGGGAAAACTTGAACAGATCGCATTGTCCTAGAAAGAAATCAAGGACAAAAGTACATATATCAGTCGGTGATATTCTGCTTTGTTAATAATGATGTAAGGCTTGAACTTTGGTTTTCACAGAGTTTATATACATAGATCAGGTAATTTATACTTGTCATGGTCTTAAAGTCTTTCTTCATATTTTCGGTAAATGCATTATGTGAGTCTGAATCATTCAAGAACAAGGCAGTTTGAAGTTCGAGAGTTTTAATTCAGACAGTATCGATATTTGTTATCTTTTTGAATATAGGAAGAAAAGATCCTGAAAGTGAGCAAATGGTTCTAAATCCCTTTCTTCAGGGTTGCATCTTTTTTACAAGTTTCCAGTGGTGTGAGCCAGACCTCTCAAGCAAAGGAATGAAAGGATGTTGTAAACAGTACACTATTGTGCTCTCCCATCAAAGGCAGGAAACTGGCCGGCTGGATGTGTGTCTTAATTCCCCTCCTTCTTATCCTGGCTGCCATGTTTTCAACAGCCTGTTCATTTTGATGTAGCAGATAAATAGATATGGGTGGACCCAGTGGGAGGGTGCCTTTCCATTGACAGAGTTGACAAGGAGTGATGCTTTAGTAACTACCCTCCATGTCTTTTGCAATTCTATTAGCAAGACAAATGCAAGTTTGGGTGGTGGACCCATGTGTGGCTGGCTTCATGAGTCCGCTGCCTGTGCAGTTACACAGGGCCCTGGGCTTGGAAGGAACCCATGCTTTGTTGTTGCCATCTTGGAATTTGTAACTTGAATAAAGGACCCGACAGTTTTATTTTGAACTGGGCCCCACACATTTTGTAGCTTGCTGTGGTCCCAGGGGTGATATCATAATGGAAAACAGAAATTCTCCAATTGTTGCATGTCACTAGATAAAGAGCCATATCTGTATTTGACATAAATACAGAAAACTAACACCTAGTTTATTTCAAAGAAGAAGATAAACACCATGTTTAGAAAATATCAGTGTGGTGCTTTATAACCAGGCATTCTTATTCATATTTAACTAGGTATTTTCTCTTTACGTTGTCCGAGAATATCAATGTATATCAATGATATACACAGCATATCAATGTCTTCCTAGTAATTACACCTGATGTTGATTAGACAAGTATACCCCTTTAGTCTTCCAGAAATTTGGAAAGTCTCCAGTTTGGTATATATATTTACATCCAGATAACTCTGTTACATCCTTTATTCACTAATATTTCACCCCCTTTTCTAGATGACATGCTATTCAGCTATATGGCATAAAAAGATCTGGAAATGCAAATATAGAGCTTTCCAAGTTAAACGACACAAGGAGGGGCTCTAAATGATTGTTCTTACCTATATTATTGTTTTTATTAACTGTGTCTTGCTTTTAATGATGTTTAGTAAGGTGGGCTGGGGCTAATTGCAGACAAAGATATAATAATTACACTAAGTTAAAAAATAGGTATAACAAAATAAAGTTTGTGGTTAAACAAGAGCCATTTTTCTGAATCAAATCACACAACTGAAATATTTCCTTTCTTCGTTCTTCCATCTTTCCTTCCATTTCTAGAATACCAAAGTAGGTGAGTGACATTTGACGGAAAAATTGGGTTCTAGACCGATTGCAGTGGGGATAACGTTTGCAACAGACTTGTTTCTGAAGTCATCATCAGATTCAGTTTGATAGATTCAAAGGCTCATTTGTTGTGAAACAAGAAAGCGTGTTACTCCTAACTGAATTAGCATTAGGCTGGCAGAGTTTAAGGCTACTTTTGGCCCAGTTAATAGTTGGATCCAGTTCTCCGAATGTGTACTTCAAGCCAAATGTCTAACTAGACAGAAATCGGTGTGTTGTCATTGACTGTGACAACAACTACAGCATTAGACAAACCAGTCTGGTCACAGACTACGAGTTAGGCTCAATATCTTTAGCCAGCTTCCTTCTGTGGGTTCTGATTTAAATCAATTCAATATGCTTTCTATTGCAGATTCCTATGAAACAGAATGAAAGCTAAGATGAAAAAAAAAGTGCTGTTCCCATTTCAAATTTCTGCACATTGCAGGAGTAGGAATGAATTGTTAAACTTTTCATTTTTATTAGGATCAGAAATTTCAAGCTTAAGTATTAACTTACCAATTTGGTTTAAAATACTCAGATTGGAGCCTTGAAATTTCGTTAAACTCGTCATATTAGAAAGCCCCGCGTTTTTGGAATGAAGCAATTCAGTGCCACATAAAGTTTTTACAGCATTTAAGATTTCTAGGAGGAAGATCACCTTCCAAATTGTAGATGAACTTCTGGTATGCAAGACACCTCTACCTACTAAAGACACTCAGCCCGTTAAATTGCAAATGTTAAATCATTTTGATTTTTTTAAAGTTCTTAGTTAAAAGAATATAGAATGAAAATATAATTTTTATAGCCTTTCCCTAATAGTGCAATGAATCTGCCAAAGGAGAAGTTTTACAAAACATTCCTCTACATAAAACACTAAGTGGTGATTTCTAGTGGTAAGGCATGTTACTGTTGAAATGTAAAGGATCCCAAAGAGCAATCAGGAAATTCAAAGAGAAAGTCCCATGAGATACTGCAAGGTTATTTTTGAATTTTTGTGTCTGTGTGTACATGTATGTATGTGAGCTTACTGGATTCCTCTAGATTGTCCTGGTATATACTGTTGTTTTATTTTTTGAAGATTTTTACTAGAACAAAGACACTGTAGATAATGCATCATAACATAACTGAAATATTGTATAGCTGCCTATGAATGCACACACATGCGTACATGTTCATACAAAAGTAAGTGCTTGTTAAAATAACTTTGGTAATGCCTATAAAATAGTCTAAATAAGAGAAGTGGGAATACAGACCTGAACTGGATAATGATTTCAAGCACAAGGCCCTTTGAGCTCTACCATGCTTTACTCATATTGTTTGTGTTACTGGCTTATAAAATTAACCAGATGCTTTCCATTAGCGAGCATAAGACAAACAAGGTATATAAACTATAGGACTGCTTTATAGTTATATTCCTTCCAACCACCATTAATTACATTCATTCTAATTAGATTAAACTTGGTAAAAATGGCTTATCCAGTTGAGTAAATAGCATATAATAGTGGAGACTGTTTAATATTCTGAGTTATTTTAATGACATAGCCAGATGTGTATGTGGGTAATTAGCTTTCCCACTCATGTGAAATCATAGGTAAATGCGAGACTAGGTGTGTAAGGACTTTTCCTCCTGTAAAGCCTCATAAAAACACTATTTACTTAACTGTGTATCAACATATCACAAAATTGTGTAAAGGGAATTATCCTATTCATCAGACTGATGTGGATTAAATACTTGACAGTGCAGGACTGAACATTTTGTGACCTGTTATTTAAATGCACCAGCATGGTACAGAAATACACTTAAGCTGCTTTGTACAACAAAAGTTACCTCATTTTAAACCACATATGTACTTGAATACATTGGGATGGATGTTTCAGCTGAGACTTGAAGGCAATAGGAACACCATTCTGATGTAGGAGACTACCATGATCAATCTGAAAGGAGAAGGCAAGGGGAAAATTACTATTGGAGTTTTTAAACACTTTCGCAGAACTGAGGTTGAGATTCAAGATTTATGAATAGAGATTCTGGTGCGCTGTGATTTCCATTTCCACATTCTCCGTAGGGCATCAGTGTGGGTATATTTCTCTCCATGAGTTTTGCCTTTAAGAAAACCAAAGAGCAGGTTTATCAATTAGAAGGATATAGTGGATTGATATATGAGAGATAGTCTGACTAGTTGCCTTTACTTTAGAGTGACCATGACATAATTGTTGGACCCCCAGCATTGATCCAAGAAAAAGAATAGATCTGTCCAGTGGGCCAGATGAGGGCTGTAGGAAACAGCTGGTGTCGCTTCATTTTAGTTCCGCCCAAGAGGATGGTATAGGGTCAGAAAAACCTTTAAGGATAGAAGTTGCAGATACTATAAGATATGTTGGGACGAAGTGTTGTCAGAGGAACATTAGGTAAGAGAATCTCAACTAAAGTGACAGGTGACAAGAGGGGATGTGGCTTCCTAGAAGAGCTCTTGAAAGTACCTACGACAGAAGAATCACTTCAAACACTTGGCGAGTTCCGAGAGCTCCAACACTAGCTCCTTTACCGATCGAGTAAGAACTTTTCCATTTCTCACTTTGTGATCCAAAGCTGGAGGATTTTAGAAATTGGCATTAGCAAGCCGAGTGAGAGGGGGTGGGAGCAAAGGCCGGGGTAAGAGACAAGCCATCACATCCCTGACCCTCACAGCAGTACTTAATCATCAAAATAGGAATCCTAATGAAGATGTATCTTTTCCATCATTGGTTATTTTGACATAATTTCCTTCTTTATATATGTCAATATGTCTTTCTAAGTTTTGCTTTCACAGATATCCATCTTGGTAATTTCTGAAATTTATTGGAATACTCTGGGTAGAAAAGAAGTTACACGATTACTATAAAGATGGACGATGTAGTTGAATTTGGTCAGGGCCATCATTTAAAGACTGCTTTTAACTTCTAACTTTATTGGTTATGCCACTGAAATATATAACTTTGAAACATTCTATGATAACTTTATAATAAAATATTTTATATATTTTTTCATAAATTGCTTTTTTATATTATAACTTTTAACAGAAATGTCCTAATTTGTCTACAAAAAAAGGGTAAAACTTTTGCCTAATTTAAAACTTAAAAAGTCAATCATCATAGCACTGGCTGGTGTGGCTCAGTTGGTTGGAGCATTGTCCCCTATACCGAAATGTTACGGGTTCTAATTCCCAGTCAGGGCACATACCTAGGTTGTGGATTTGACCCCAGGTTCAGGGTACGTACGTAAAGCAACCAATCAATGTTCTCTCTCACGTTCATGTTTCTCTCTCCCTTCCCCATCTCTAAAAAAATAAGCATATCTTCAGGTGAGTATTAGAAAAAGTCAATCATTATAGAGTGTAGCTGTATTTTATTATTTTGAGGCTAGAAATTACTCAATATAGTATCTTTGAGAAATTATATAGTGTATATAAGTACAGATGTGCATATTTGTTACATATTAGAAACATATTAAGTCAATACAAGAACAGTTTAATAACAGTTTCATAATCTTACATGAAATAACTGCTCATAATACATAATATTATTTAAATTCACATTTTTTTGCTTTTAAGATAGTACGTACCACTCTTCTTTTTTTCCAAAAAAAAAAATATTCAGCTTGCTTGCCTTAAATAATCCTTAGTCTTAGATGAAGAAAATCAGAGGAGAATATTATTAATGAGACTACACATGCGCTTCATGATGTATGTAGGTCTTATACATAATTTAAAACAAACATTAAATTACTTGTAGATTTTCCAAACAAAGAAAACATAATTTTCTCAAACTAAACCATATACATGTTCCATATTTTCATAGTTTATATTTACCTTCTCAATTATAGTTTCTTTAAAAAGTGAAACAACCTCTTTCCCATTTGTGATGAATCACACAAACTATGAAATTTTACATATATTAATTAGTGTACTAAAATGTGTTTATAATTTTTGACTGCCTAACCCAGACTCTAAAACTAATCAGTGCATCAATAAAAATGTTACACGATTTTCATCATTAATCACAGTGATGCTTACTATATATTCATTAATAAAAAGTCATAATGATATGGTCTTTTGTTGATTATTATATTGTATGGATGTATAAAATGTCTTGATTCTGTTTACAGTTATTATGCCTATAAAGTAGTTGAAAATCCAGAAAATTAAAATGCAACACAGTTATTTCTTTCAGATTTTGTAACTAACCAGACCATGAGGTTTCTTCAACATCTATCAATTTGAGGCTGTTATTTTAGATTTGCTGTTTTCTGCAGATGAAGTCTGGATTTATTTGTGTGTATGTGTATGACTGGAACACATGAATTTTAACTTCAGAGTGCTGTGATGTTTAGTCTGAAGAATCATTTCACTCTGGGATTTGTGCCTGACGTGATGTCTTGTGAGAGCACAGACTTAGATAAACATTTGTTACTGAAGCGTAATGATCAACATTTTCATTGTATCACTCGGTGATTTTTCATCATATTGGAGACTAATGAATGTGAATCATGGTGTCAGCACAGTAGAGCCAACAGCTTGTTCTACAAATTTCATAGTGAAAATGCTTAATGAATTCTCAGCATGAACATGTGATAAACAAAACTCTTTGGACATCATGCTTTGCAGACTAGATATTGATTTTTTTTTTTACTTAGGATATATTTTTACAATCATTTCACCTGCAGAAGAGAGGGACGTGGACAGTTCTTACTCCTAACAAGTTCATTTATGCATATGATGTATATTTTCTGAAATAGGTATATATTTACATACACACTAACATGTAAATACACAATTTTATTAAGGATAGGCTAGATCAGTGGTCGGCAAACTGCGGCTCGCGAGCCACATGTGGCTCTTTGGCCCCTTGAGTGTGGCTCTTCCACAAAATACCACATGTGGGCGCGCATGTACAGTGCGATTGAAACTTCGTGGGCCCCATGCGCAGAAAGTCGGTATTTTGTGGAAGAGCCACACTCAAGGGACCAAAGAGCCGCATGTGGCTCGCGAGCCGCAGTTTGCTGACCACTGGGCTAGATTATACTACAGCACAATCTACAATAGCTAAGATTTAAAAACAGTTTTTAATATCTTCATAAGCATATATTTTTTCTTCAACTAAAAAAATCAAGTAATTATACAAGAAAAATTATTTTTCAGGTATAATCTTGTCGTGAGAACCTTATGCATATATTTTCAAATGTTTATTAAATTATCTTTTTTAAAAATATATTTTATTGATTTTTTACAGAGAGGAAGGGAGAGGGATAGAGAGTTAGAAACATCGATGAGAGAGAAACATCAATCAGCTGCCTCCTGCACACTCCCCACTGGGGATGTGCCCGCAACCAAGGTACATGCCCTTGACCAGAATCGAACCTGGGACCCTTGAGTCCGCAGGCTGATGCTCTATCCATTGAGCCAAACCCGTTAGGGCTATTAAATTATCTTGTAGTGATAAGTATGTCACTTATCATGATGATAAATGTCTTTCTGATAAACAGCTCAATAAAAACCAATCTACATACAGTGATACAATGTTCTGTAAATTATTAAGTAGGTTACTATGATATATTTGTTAGAAGGAAGTTGATTTTTAGGGTATTAGGTGATCTTTTGTCAAAGTTCAAATTCCTTGAAGGAACTTACTGTATACTGCTGTTTAGAGTTCATTCTGAAAGTTTGTTTTGTGTATACATAAGTATATACACATATATACTTGTGAATAGTATATATCCATATATATGCCTATCTGTTTACTTACTTAAAAACATAAATGTGGCCCAGCCAATGTGGTTCGTGGTGTAGTATTGACCTATGAACCAGGAAGTCACGGTTTGATTCCCAGTCAGGCCACATGCCCAGGTTGAGGGCTCTATTCCCTGTGTGGGGCATGTAGGAGGTAGCCAATCAATGATTTTCTCTCCTCATTGATGTTTCTATTCTCTTTCCCCCTCCCTTCCTCTCTGAAATCAATAAAAATATATTTTTAAAATCCCACATAAATGTTTACATATATTCAAGAAGTATTTGTAGGATAGTGATGAAGAACATGAACTTCAAAGTCACAGTGGTTGGGTTCAAATCCTGTCTTTGTTAATTTTGAACAAGTTACTTAAATTCTCTGTGCCTGTTTTCTAACCTTCCAAGAGTGTCTGACAATTATTAAGCACTAAATAAATGTTACTGTTACTTTTGTTTTATATTCAGCTCTTCAGCTCAATATTTTTGCTTTTCCAAACATGAACAAGGCAATTTCCTTAGAAGTGTTAGTCTAGTGACAGAGACAGGCATATAAATAATCTTTCAAAAACAGTAATAGGATTTAGATGGGGAAGAGATGCTAATTTAGGGGAATGGGTAGTGGGGTTCAGGGAAGGTTTCCAACTGAAAGTAACTTTTTTAAGGGAATTTGCTCAATTGGCAGGTGAGAGATAGAGTATTTGTGCAGAGAATGGAATACATGCAAAGCTAATAAAGTTGAAAGCATAGCATGTTCGGAAAACAGTAGAGAGGTGAGAATGGGTGGGTGTAGCGTGTGTGGAGAGAGAGAGAAGAGCCAGACCACGAAGAACTTTGGACTTTTTCTTGGTAATGGAAAATGGCTGAAGGATTTACAATGCAAGTATTGGTATTTTTAGAACCAATAATCAATGCACTCACAAATACATTATCCAAAATGACAAACCAGAGCCCGTTCCTAGCCTAGGACGAGTCTCTGAAAGGTTTTTAACAGTGAGCAACAAAGGTAAATGTTTCGTTAATGTACCTGCCCTGTGCTCTCATTCAGTCTGGCTTTTCTATAATCTTCAATCATTTAGTCCTTATAATGAAAACTAGATAACTATAATATGTGTAATCTTCTTTTATCTGCAGTTTGTAACAGCACATAAGTAGTAGTAATTTTGTTCCTAATATGGCTTTCAGTCATATATACTGTTTCCATTTGCACCAAGAAATTGGCCATTTCATCCTCCCACACTGAGTGGTCATGCTAGTTCCTGGTCCAAAGTGAACCTACTTTTGTAGTTTCCTTTGACTCTCAGGGAGTTCTTTTATAGTGACTTACTAGGACGCCAGGTGTTGCTGCAGGCAGGTATTGGAAGGCAAAAACATCTTAGTCTTTAGCCATAAGGTACATAGTCGGTGGCAATAGTTCTGAGTATAAAATTAGGCATATGGTGGGATCCTTTAAGTAAGCTTAAGACCTAGAACAAGTTCAGAATTAGCTTGGATAGAAACTGATAAAATAAATTTATTTTGAACTCCATTATTTTATGTTGTGAAAAATGTAGATTTTGGGGTCTATCAGCCCACACTGTGAGTGGCTTTGGGCTTGTCCCTCAACATCTTTAGGATGCAGTTTTCTTAATCTGTCCTTCATTTCTGAAATATTGTCATTTTACATTTATATAAATGGAATGATAAAATAATGAATTCTTTTGGGATTGGCTTCTTTTTTTTTCACTCCTCATACTTCTCTTTGAGTTTCATCCAGGTTATTGCATGGAACAATGCACAGTTGTTGATTCTGAGTAGTATTCTGTGGTATAGATGAACTGCAGTTTGTATAAGTGTTCACCTATTTAATGTTTTCTGGGCTGATTTCAGATTTTGGCTATTACAAGTAAAGCTGCTTTGAATTTTAGTGCTCGTGCTTTTGTGTGAACATAAGTTCTTATAGCTCTGCAATAAATGGCCAAGAGTAAGATCCTGAACTGTATAATATATACTTAATTATGTTAGAAACTTCCAAACTATTTCTGGAGTGGTTATATCATTTTACATTTTATACTTGTAAAATACAAGTGATTCAGACACTCCATATCCTTGCCTATATTTGGTGGTGTCACCGTTTTTCACTTTAGCCATTCTGAAAGTATGTAATAATGTCACTGTTTTTAAGTAAATATATGTATGACTTTTAATTTTATTAGCGAAAGAGCCTGACTTCACACTTTAAGCTTCACTAACAGATTGCCAAAGATGAAAGAAACAATTGTATGATAACATGATTCCTGCACAAAAAATCTCTCAGCTTTGAATAAATAAACATAAGAGATCTTTCTCTGAGATGAGAAATCAATTACTATGAATGATTCATAATATAAGCTTATATTACTTACTTATTTTGGCATATGTTCAGTCATTTTTTGGGACCTTAATATGTTCAGATATATTCTAATTGTGTTTACAAAAATTTTACAAAACATTTGTATTTTAAATCAATATGAACTTTCAAGACAGTTTTCATAAAAAGGGTATATATATATATATAACATGCAAGTAGACCAAATAGCAGAACAGCCAAACAACCAGTTGCTATGATGTGCACTGACCACCAGGGGGCGCACATGGAACATGGTGGGCATCAGCCAAGGCAGAATGGTGGAGCAGGTGAGTGGGGGTGCCAGACCAAGGTGGGGCACCGGTCGCTGTCATCAGGGCGAGCCTCTGGTGGTTACTGAAAATACTTTGCTCCCGTGTGCCATCGTCCTGTTAAGCACTTGCACTTGCTGCTGGTGCCATCCCTAATCACTCTGCACCGTCAAGGGGTGTGAACAGGGGTGGCGCTGTCAGCGCATGGGAGTGGAGGCGGGAGCGGGGCTGCCAGCAGCCAGAGGACCAGGGGCCACGGTGGGAGGGGCCAGGCAGGTGTGCGGAGGATGGGCCGAGACCCACCCCTGTGCCCACTGCAGAATCAAGGCCCACAGTTCCTTTCAAGTTGCATGAATTCGTGCACTGGTCCCCTAGTATATAATAAAAACAATTATATACCAGCCAATCATGAAGTGAACTAATCACATATTTATATTGGGTTTCATCTTTTCATATATATTGTTTTTCTTGGTCCTTATAATAACTCTTTGAGGAAGGCATGGTATTTTATAAATGAGATTTATGACTAAATTGCTGGTTAAGTCGTGTCCAAGATTTCATAGCCAGCACTGGTAGGAGCATGACTGAGATCCATGTCTAATCCCAAGGTGCCCTATCTAGTAAAAGCAGGAAGGAGTATGGAGACAATAATACATAAATAAATAATAAAAAATAAATAGTAATTAATCCATGATCAATTTTTAAGATGAATGCTCACCAGATGAACACTTTTTTTATAACTAGTTTCTAGTTTATGGAATATGCTGTATCTTGAGGACCAAAACATAGCTTTCTCTAGCTACTCAATTACCTACTTTAGATTTAGCTAGCATTTATTGAGCTACTGGGAGAGGTGCACTTTTAGGTTGTACTTCACACATCCAAATGTTAATTTTGAAAAGCTTCTGCGAATGATATGAACATAAAATCGTTACTCCACACCCAAATATATTATAGCCAGCTTATCTTTTAATAGTTTTATTTTTTTATAAAGTTTGGAGATAGAGTAGAAGTGAATAATTATTGTTCAAATAACAACACAATTTAAACTGTCTTTATATACGCAGGTAATGAGGTTAAAGTAGGTTTGTAAAATTATAGTTATTTTTTTGGTTCAATTCCTGCCCCCTCCCACCCCATTTGGGGGTGGGGCCAGCCAGCCACTGCCCACAGCCCCTCCCCACGGCTGGTCCCGCCCCCAACTGCCTACCCTACCCCAATTGGGGGGCGGGGCCTGCCGGCCAATCTCCCACGGGCTCCTGTCCCCAACCTGCCTGGCCCTAATTGGGCCTCAATCATGGCCAGCCAACCTTCCACAGTCTCCTCCTCTTGACAGGCCCAGCCCTGATCCACCCTGATTGGGACTGGATCGGCTGGACTCACCCGTGCACAAATGCATGCACTGGGCCTCTAGTATTTTATAAAAACAAAGATTTGGGGCCACACAATGGCAATCTGTCATTCTTGAAGCCTCCTTGTCTTTCACACTCACACTCAATCCATCACCAAGTCCTATTGACTTTCTCCCTAAATGTTTCCCCAGTTCAGCTTCCTCTCTAGCTCCTGTGCCACCACCTTCCCTGGGCCACCCCACAACTGCAGCTCCTGGTTCTCCTCTACAGGCTCTTCCCCACAGAGCAAGCGTGATTTGAAGTGCAAATATAATCATGTGCCTTCCCTACTTCAAATCTTTAGAAGTTTCCTATTTTGCTCTTAGGAGAAAGTCCAAACTCCTGCACAGATGTTAAGGATTTCTTTCATCTTTCCAGCAACAGATGTTGCCACCTTTATCTTCAGCCATAACTGACTTTTTCAATGTCCTCTTATGGACACTCCCTCTGCCTGGGACACAGTCCGTTCAGCCTGCCAACGTCCCAGTGCCTTCACTGTCAGTGTTTCTTTGCCCCCGGGATTGTGGGCCTTTGAAGCATCCTAAAACTTCCATCATAACATTCATCACACTCTTATGCTCTGTGTTTCTGTCTTTGCCCCACGGTCCTTCAAGGTGCCTTGGTAGGAACCAGCTCTGTTTTGTGTTGCCGTCGCTGCTTCTAGCGTAAGGAGTGAAGCATAATCAGTGCTTCACTACGAAATTAATAAGTGAGGAAATAAAAACTGCATTTCCATAACCTTCTCTGTCACTGTCATAAATCAGAAGAGGTATGCCTTATTATTAGCAGCTCTTAGATTGAAGGTTAATATATTGACAAAATTTCTACTGGCCAATTAGATATTATAAAAAATCATATTGTATCATAAACAAGTGTTAAAATAACCTCTTTATACATGTATTTGCATACACATATACACTCATTTGACTGTGAGCCAATTATAATTGAACAATTAAATATTTGCCTCATATCTTTCTATACTTAGAAAGTATACTCATATTTTTTCTTTCTATATTTAGGATTAGTAAATAATGCCAATCTTTACATAGAAAATTTAGGATGAACAGGATGAATACTCTCAGATATAACTTAAAATAAAAGATGTTTTCAGGAAAAAAACAAAACAAAACAGCTTTATATTTATACACTAATACCTCAATGTTCAGTGTGCTTTGGTCTTAGAAACCTTTACAAGTCTTGAATTGGAATGATTGGATTGGTGAATCACTTCCTTTGCAATGAGTTTCCTCATTAAATGCTTCCCTTATACCATTGTCATGACATGATCAAATTGCTCAGACATGTAAAATTATTTGTTTCAATGAACTGTCTTTTAAACATGTTATTTTTAATAAAAATATGAATTTATGGAATTAATTAGTTCTGTCTACAAGCAAACCTTTCAGTAAAACACTTTAGCTCCATAATTAAATCATTGCATCCTGCAGTCTTGCCACTGTTATTGTTATAATAAAATTTAATTAGTATTACAATGATCATGTCGGCATTTAGGATGAATGTGTTTGCTGGGATTAAGTATGTATGTTGTATAGATGTAGATATTTATTATGTTTACAGACAGGTGCAGAAATCCATAAGTGGCATCAGCTTTTCTTATGTTGGATATTTGGTTCAAAATGTCAATGATAAAGTTTGGTTTTACTAATATATTTTTCTTTGATTTGAAAAACCACATGGATGCTCAAGAGAAAAAATTCAAAGAACAACAAAAATCACAACCCTTCAGCCAGAGATAAGAACAGCCAATATTTTTTCTTACTGTCTTAATTCTATATTCGGTTGTTCAACATAGAGGTCATAATATATATGTCATTTTATTCATTTCACATATTATTAGCATGAACATTTTTCTTTGTCATGTAGCATGCTTCAAAAATGCTTTTGAAGAAATGTCTATGTGAAGCAATATTATAGTGATCTTTCATATTTAAAATGTTAGTAAGTAAAGTTTTACCAGGTTTTTATCTTTCCATTTCAAAATGACACGGTAAACATCATAAACAACAATAAAATAAAAAGGACTGGCTAGAAAACTTAATTGAAACATTTGACAAATGTCTAATACTCTTAGTTGATTAAAAGCTTTCTAAAACTAATAAGAATAGATGCCTTGATAAATGAGCTGTGCTGTTCATAAAAACAATTGAAACTTTGGTAAACATTAAATTTATATTTATACACTAATCACATACATCCAAATTGAGGCAACACTTTGCTATTTCTTTTGGGCTTAAGATGGGCAGAATTTAAAAAGACATTATGTTGACATTATATAGGAATGAAGACAGGCTCCTATTGGCTAGTATGAGTATGAGTGCAACCTAGTAAAATCCAATTGATCTGAAAGACAATGTAACAATATACATTTAAAAAATGTCTTAAGCCATTTCAATTTTTAGAACTTTATTCCAGGAAAATATTTTGACATCTGTTAAAAAAATGGCAGTTATTATATTTTGTTTTATAATAATAGGATAAAACTTGACTATAAATAGTTTTTTATCTAAATTATGGGATTAACTGGTTGTATAAGTAATTCTATACCAATATAATTAAATAACATTTAATTATTAAAATGAAATAAATTACTGTCAGTTGAAAATGGATTACAAAACAACATAATTTTATTTTACATCATATGCATGAACGTATTCTTATTTGGTTAAAATTTAGAAGGAGGTTACTGTGGTAAGAACTTAAAAAATTCTTAAACTTTCTCTTTTTCTGTGGACTGAGGTAGATAAGTCACAAATTAGGGATGATTAAATTTTTTTTCAAGAAGTCATTTTCTAAAAACACTAAAGTCATTAAGCAAAAAATAAAATGCATATGGAGTCATTAGTTTGGCCCTGCTATTGTCAAGCAGTTCCATAAACATACCTGCCACATTACATATTTGAAAACACCTTTTCACTTCTGTGTAGGCCCTGAAGTTACTATTAAGGTGATCATGTCTAACATGTAGGCATTCTTACTGTGTATGAGGCAGTAATCGTATTTCAGGGATTTTATATATATATTAAGTCTCACAATGACACTACAGTACAGATATCTGTTTTTCAGAGGAAGAAACTAAGCCAGAGACAGCCTTGGTTCCTTGGCTGCCCCATTCACAGAATTAGTGTGTGGATGAGCTTGGACTTGCATCCAGGCAATACAGCTTCAAAGTCATTGCCTGGCCACTGTGCCTTAGTGGTTGAGTGTTGACCTATGAACCAGGAGGTCAGGGTTCAATTCCCGGTCAGGGCACATACCCTGGTTTTGGGCTCCATCACCAGTAGGGGGCATGCAAGAGGCAGCGAGATCAATGTATCTCTATCATCAATGTTTCTACCTCTCTCCCTCTCCCTTCCTCTCTCTCTAAAAAATCAATAAAAACATTTTTTTAAAGTCACCAAACTATACTGTTTCTTAAGTTAAGAATTAAAAACCTTTGATCAGTTTAAGTAACTCGATCATCTCTGGGTTCATTCTGAATTTTAGATTGGGATAAACTTCTAATAGTCTCTAACAAAATACAAATTTGTCCCATATCTTTTAGGAAGTCTGGAACTCATTACAGCATTTTTAAAGAGTATACTGGTAAACTGTTCCTTTCTTTCCAAACTCCTAGACAAGTACTTTGCCAACTCTTTCTTTTTGAGCATGCTTTTAAATAGTGAAACTTTTGGCAGCCTAATTTAAAGTTATTAAAAGACCCCAGGCCACAAGTCAGCTGTAGTTATCACACAGTCACCACTACTGTATAACGCTGTCTCATGGCTTCTATAAAAGCTTCAATGTTTATCCTCGGGTTGACCTTCACACCGAGGAAAAGAGTAAGCTCTTTACTTTTGTTCCTTGACTCTCACAAATGCTCCAAGTCATACTAGTAGATGCTCATGAGTAGCAGTGAAAAATAAATGTGTGCGCTTCTGTTGCCAAGCTTTCTGTTGTACAAGCCTATGTTTTTTTGGTCTGTTTGGTTGGGTTTGTTGGTAAGTATGGATGGTGGTAGTAAGGAACTTAGGTGAACGAAATGAATTTATTATCATGATCCATTATCAATATTGGATCGTTGCATATCTCACCTCTACCTTTTGTTAGTTTTATTTATTTTATAATAGAATGAAGGCCAGTGAATCTGCAGCTAATCCTAAAACATTAGTATGACGTGTATAAAGCTGTTTCTCCCTAACCTTTTCTGTCTTTCTCTCCTGTCCTCCATGAGATGTAACCATAGTTTTGAAGTTTTGTTCATACTTTGTGATACACAGAGAATAAAACAGTGCAAGAATTGTGTCTTTACTATTTATTATATTACATATCAATTAAAGGGGAACCCAAAGAATCCTATTCTATACTGCATTGGATAACCCAAGAAACTGCATATAACGGACATTACAACTTCAAAATGTAGACTCAGTCACAACAATAAGTAACTTGCACATATTTAAGACCTAGCAGCACATCTGTGAAGGTACTCATAGTGTACACATGGATAATCTCTCTTGGGTTTGGAAGTTGACATTTGGGGACACCTGATCTTAATGTAGATTTGACCCAACCCCTCTTCTACTGGTAAATGGGGGTGGTGGTGGCGGGGAGGACACTTGTGGTAAATATCTAGTACCAGGAAAGAAATTAAGAAAATGTAATGTTTTTGAGCAGTGTTGTAGAGCAAGTGTTCATAAATCCATTTGAAGAAAAATACATATGTATTAGATATTATAATCTTCTGTTTCAGTGAATTACATTCTGTAATCCTTCATTATATATTGAAGGACACAGAATAGCTTTCCTTTCTAGCATTTAGGTCAGCAATGGTGTTTGAGAAATATAAATGAAGCAAAGGGAAAAAATAGATGTTATATACATATCACTTTGGCAGAGTTGCTAGTTTAAAAATATTTCATACATTGATTCTTTTTATTTTCTTTCTGGGTACAGATTTCCTTAGAGACCACAGGTGGGAAATGACTTTCTATTAAAGCAACAACAACAAAAACAGAATTAAGTAAAACTTTATATTTTAAAAAATTAACCTCCTTAAATGAATTCATAGCATCCTGCGTAACACTTAAGATATTAATAAATGAGGTCTCTGGCCTGAAGAACTACAATGTCAGAATCCTTAATAAACTTTATTCAGTGAAAATTCCTGTTTCCATATGGATACATTGTAAAGTATGTTTTAAACAAAAATTCCCGGTATCTTACATTATAGCTTACAGATAGATGGATTAGTAATTTAAGATTCTTCATTAACAGGTTTTCCTCATTTAAAGTTACAGATTTCTCTTTCTAGCCTCTTTAACGTGAGCATTGCATTACTAAGGAGGAGAGTCACTTAATCTCTCTGTACCTATCTATTCTCATTGGTAAGTTGTGCTATTTCTTTTATTCTAGGTATTGGCAGCATAGCAGAGTCAAGAGCATGGTTTTCAGAGTAAGGCATACATACCTGGGTTTGACTCATGGCTTTGCATATTAGTAATTGGGACATTTTTAATATGTTTTCTAAAATTTAATCTGTTTTTTTCTCTAAACTTCTTCATTGCATGCTTTTCAAAGTTCACAAAGCTCTGAATGGCATTCAGAGTTATATGCACACAAGAAAGATTCATTTTGGTTCAATGCCTAGAAAATAATACATGTCCAGTAAATAGTTACTAACATAATCTTTACACTTATTATTCTACTGTGCACTAGATCATGAGCTCCATGAAGACTTGTCTGTTTTGTTCACTGCTATATTCTCATTGCCCAGGAGAGCGCTTTGCCCATAGAATGTGTTCCATATATATCTGCTAAAAGATTGAATAAATGAGTGAGTGAATTATTTTACTGCCTTGGGAGATTAGTGACCAGAAAGCTGAATTTTTTTTAGAATTTCTTATGATTACCATTTGTACAACTAGGAAATAAGGAAAATATTAGATGTAGTTCTGCTTTTGAAATTGCAGTTTTAGGCTTTATAAGTGTATATTTCAAAATTTAAAATCTACAACTTTGTACACTGATCCCTATTTCTGACAAAACATGCCTATGTTTGTATGTATATATAATTATATACACATTGTTTTATTTGTAGCATAATATCTGATTGATTATGCATTTTCAATGTATCTATTTATTTTCTTAATCACACTCTTATGTCTTACTTTTTATTGTATAGTAATTCTGTAACTACATCACATTTACCAAAATGCAAGAAAAGTTGCTAATACAAACTGTGGCAAAAATATGCTTATAGTTGTTCATACAGAAAAATGATACAATAACAAATGAATAATGATACAAGAATAAACTGTGTTTTGTGTATTTAAGACTGTAAACCTACTTGTACCCCATCCTGTATTATGCTAGACTAGAGGCCCGGTGCACGGGATTCATACACTGGTGGGGGGCGTGGCCTGTGGGGATCGGCCTGCTGTGGGAGCACCGCTCATTCCGGTAAGCTGAGAGGCTGTGGACCCACACTCTGAGTGGCTGCTCTCCAGCCCAGCATTTTCTGTGGAGCCAGAGCACTCGCCTCTCCAGGCCACCCGGTTGGGCTGATCCCAGGGACAATAGCACTGAGAGGTGGCAGAGTAGGCCTCAGTCCTGCAGTGGCCAGGAGCCTGCCTCCCAGCCTCCAGGGTTAGCTCAGCGAGCCTGGTGAAAGTCCTGTGCGACTTGCCGGCATCCGTTGGAGGCAGCAGTGAGCGAGGAAGAGCCTGGGGCGAGGAGGTGACAATAGCCTGGGTTCCTGCCTGTGGCCCAGAGTTCACAGCGGGAGCAGCCATTCATCCCAGTCAACCAAGTGGGCTCCCACTGTGGTAGCGCACTGACCACCAGGGGGCAGCTCCTGCATTGTCTGCCCCCTGGTGGTCAGTGCGCATCATAGCGACTGATAGACCAGTCGTTCTGGTCATTCTGCCGTTCAGTCGCTGGGCTTTTATTAGATAGGATTATCTGATGTAGCTTGTCACACTTTCACCTGAAACTTTGAAACTTTGCCCATGGTAGTTCTGACCAAGCTCCCTAATCTGTGGTCCATACACGTACACTTTCAGACTATTTTTGCTGATTCCTGTAAATCTTCTTATTGTTTTGTAGAGCTGGTAAACATTGCAGCTTAGAAGTTAAATAATATTTAGATATATCTTGTCTAACTGTTATATTCGTTCATTTCTAGTTCTGATTCTTCTGTGTTATCAGAGAAACCTAGTCGTTTTCTCAACTTTTAATTAACAAAAATAAACAACTCTTTCCATCAATGCATATCTGCTAAAAATATGTTGAGGCTCACAAGACTGGTCCCAGTACCACTGTACGGTTTTGTAATACCAAAGGCTACAAGTGAAAACATGTCAACAATTGTTGGAAATAGTTAAATATTAGTGCATGAACTTTACTCATCTATAGTTGGCAGGAACATGTTTATTTCATGCATTTGTTTATATAGCAATATTTGATTACTCATTTTTACATAGTAGATACTGTGATGGATTTGGGGTAGGAAGATCATGAGCTCTAATTTGCCCAGAACTGACCAAGTTTATACCTATTATGGGTACATAATTATTAATAACACAGACTTTGACACAAAAGGGATCCTATTTGGACATTAAATTGTAGATTCACTTTAGGTAAGGGAAATATATACTTAATCAAGATGTGAAATGTAACATATTCATAAATAACTATACAGGTAATGATAAAAAATAAGTGGTACACACTATCAGCTCACTTATACTTTATGTACACACAACAAAACAGAGCAGAAAGGTATCCTAAAAATTGTCTAATGTGATACTCTGTTTTATAGCTGAGGAATCCAAATATATTCATTCCGTTTTAAGAAATGGTTCATTGACTCTGAACTTTCACTCTATTTTTTAAATCAATACATCAAAACACAGGTTTTGATGGTACTGACTCCAAAATGCAAATTAAACAGCCTTGCCTCCATTTAGTTGTCACATTTAACGGGTATTTTGATCTCTTTCTTTCATGAGAAATGATATCATATTTCTTATGGCTTTGGGCCCAGCCTGTTTGGATGATGCCTGGCTTTATGCATCCCAGTGCATTTTGGCTCTACTCTGCAGGGGAATTATTATAACCTCTAACCTTCCTCTGAGTTCTGGCTCCTCAAAGTCCCTCTGTGCCGAGTCTGGTTATCTCATCAAGGTGAGCCTTAGGGTACATGGAAGCATCCTGGAGTCATTTCACCTGTATGCATTTGCTATTTCAACAGCCTCACTAGTAGCAGTCACTTTTTAATTTCAAATCTAATTTTTAAAGGACCTGCTTTTATCCTATTTGGGCCACTTCGAACAAAATGCTTTAGAAAGAATTTCCTATCATCTGTTTTCTCTGTTTCAAAATGTTCAACAGCCAATTTGTAGTTCTGTTTAGCTAGTTCCAACTGAATTAGAAAATCATTTCTTCCCTGCTTTACTACATTCTTGGTTTCTTTTAATAAAATTCTATTTAGTACAATCAGATTAGCCATGTGCTTATTAGTTAATCCTCTACTAAGTACTTAAAACCCATTTGATATATCAATAAATCTAGGTAGCATCATTGTATTTCTTCTAAATGAATTTCCAAGAAGCTATTTGTTTGCAATATGTTGTAATTTTTGATAACATTCTAATATTGATATTATTTTTAGCTGGTGAGCCTCAAGGGATCAGAAAACATGTCATGAGCTTGGTTTGCTATAGATACTTAATTATACAGTACCCTTCTTATAGTCTGTACACAACCACTATTTGCAGGTAATCATCCTATTTGCTGCCTTGTTCACTTTAACCAAAACTAGTGTATTCTTAAAAAATCCATTCATAGGAACAAATATATTACATTTAATTATCTTATAGAAATTTTGAATGAAATGCATTAAAAATGTTAAATATTAAAGTTTTTCCAACTGTAGGAGGAAGGTTTATCAAATTAAGACTTAAGTTGTGATAGGAAACACTGAAGCCTTAGCTAACATACTTCTATTTTTCAAGGCATTTAGAAAGGCCCCTTTAGTTATTTTTTTATATTCATTTTATAAGTTTTGTAAGTTCTGTCTTATCCCTTTTGTTTTCCAGCTTTGTCAATGTTATCATCTTATTGCAATGCAAGATTACAAATCAATGAATATATATACGGCTTACACTCAGATTCTTTACAAAAGTTCTGTAAATAAAGGGTGATTTTCCAAACTAGTCAGGGCTCACCCAAGGCAGAAAGAATAGAGGCTACCAAGGCATAAAAATTTTATCTCTTCATCGTGTTCTAGACACCGGACCGGAATTCTTCAACATAGCCAATCCTGTGTATCCTTGCTTTCTGCTTGCTGTAGCTTCTGGCAACTTTAAATGATGTTTGATATTAGCTAAAATTAAGAAAAAGGCTAGAAGTTTATTATGATTGGTTCTGTGTCCATAAAACATTTCAATAAAGAATGATGACAATACTAAGAGAACAAGAAGAGTAGTGAGCATACCCCAGGTAGAGAGTAGTGCACTGTGTGCATTAACAAAACAAGTTAGAGTACATGGTAGAACATAATGTATGGTTGGGCCTAGACATATTCATTTCATGCTCAGGAATTGCCTTTTGAGGGAGGTGGTTAAACTTATTAATAGCTTTCTCATTAAAAACGTACATTTGAGTTTATCCGGGCGAACTTTCCTGGTGGGGTGGAGAATGAGCAGAGCCTTTCTGCTTATCCATGTAGGGAAAAAGGGATGAGTTTGAGACCAATGTGGTAGATTTAATTGACAGCCCTGATCTATGTGGGTTACTCTCATATCTGCACTGAGGACGTGGATAGATCATTGCAATATACCCCACCTCAAACCTTGAGAAGGGAAGGAAGGAAGATGCTAGGATGTTTGTGGTCAGTTACTATTTGATGTGTATATGAGACATCAGAGTAGCTGGGATATAACTACAGGTATAACTACATTTGAATTTTAGGAAAGATGTATGGATCAGATATAGTATGGAAATAGGTTTTGACCTAGAAGGTGAATCCATGGGAGTTGATAGAAACACTGAAGGAGAAGATACCAAGGGAGAAGAGATGAGAGACAGAAAGAACCCTGAGACTCAGGATGGAGGGATTTGGGGAGAAGAAGATACACAGAGAAGGTGACTAGTTGCCTATCTTATTAACAATTCAGTAAATATGGAATATAGGGGTATTAGGCAAATGTCATTTTTAAGAAAAAAATTACATAAGTAGCACATTTTTAAATGCATATAAAACAATTGGTCTATTATAGAACATTGTCAAATCTTGGTTGGTGATCATTTAAAAAACAAAATTTTAATACATAAATTTTGTTAGTAAATTTTATCTGTTATTAATTTTATTTTTTTACATCTAAGATGCTGAGGTTTTTCTTCCACTCTTTTTAGTTGAATGTATGCTAATATTGTAGAGTATTGGAAAAAACAAAATATTAATAAAATACTATCTTTTCTCTCATGATTGATTTGTGATTTACTACCCTAACTATGATTTACTTTAAATGTAGAATTAAGCCTAATAGATATAATGCATCAGTTCTATATCCTAACTTATATTTTTGCAAAAAATGCTTTTTTTACTGCCAATGTGTGCCATTTTTGAAGTTAACTTGTTATCCCCTATATCAATCATAGTCAAATTAATTTTCTTAAGGCTTTTATTTGCATGAGAGTGTAATCTTTCACTTAGTTTGCAAACATTGTTGAATTTTTCTGTCATAAACATGAAGAGTGCAGCTACACAAAGTTATTTTTCTTTCTCTTTGAAAAATAATATATTACAGAATATCTTGTAGTTTACTAGTATATATATTTGTTTGTTTTGTTTTCATCTACAAAAATTAGTTTAAGAACAATAATCAGATTATTTCTTTGCTTTTACAACATTCCCTCATGTTGAAAGTCACTCCTGAAATTTAACTGCCAGATGTATCCATACTGGTTTCCACTACCTTTAGAAAACTGACGTCAGCTGGAAATGCATGGTGAAAATGGATGCTGTAATCATGTCGGTATACCAGCACAAATTATTGTCATTTTGTACTTAAATATAGTTAATGTGTCCTTACATATATATATATATATATATATATATATATATATATATATATATACTGCTCTTTTGAAATAGTTCTAAAATTAAGATATAGCTCTTCAATGGCTTCAAGCTGATAAAAGAAAATTAAATGAAGTCTTCGGACGTGACCTTTTCATCCGTCTCTCTGCTAATGTAATGTCAGGGCCGTTTCAGAACAGCAGGGATGTTCCAGCCCTTTGCCTCCCTGTCCTAGACTGGCAGGTCCCCGTTCCCTTACACACTCCCTCAGCCACAACAAGGAGAGAGCAATAACTGGGGTTAACTGAAAAGGGTAATTTTGCGCTCTGGGTAAGTTGCTGGAAGTGATCCCAGCAGTTATAGGCCAATTCACTTGTCTGAAGTCACTGCTCAAATTCTGGACAAGAATTTTGATGAGGTGTTACAATAACATTGTAACTCAATCGGTCCGCAAATCAGTCTCATAAACTTCCACAGATAGGGTCACGATTGCTGTCTCTTACTTTTTATGAGGTTTCGCTTGAGGGAAGAAGAAGCAGAAGCTTCTGTATTCATCAGGAGTCTGTAGCTTCTGGGCCAGAAAGGGGTGCTTCTCATAAATTTGGGGGCAGCTTTATTCTAAAATAAAACTTGGGGACACTGGTAAAATGAATAGTCTTCAGGAGTAGGACATGTTTAAAAAAACTTGCATATAAAATCTAAAGCTATTAATTGAACCAGTATCGATCAAGCAACGACAATAGACAAAGCCACTATGCTGAGTGCTCTGTAGGACATTGACAATGTCTCACTATGGTTTTAAGCATTAATCTGTGATTAGGTGGGCAGCATGGCATGCACTTAAGTCATTCCAGTAAATGTAGAAAGAATTTTCTTAGGTAACACAAATAACTAAAGAAGTGATACGTGCTTGCTGTTATTTTTTATATGTCCTAGATATATATATTGTACAGTATATGTAATTGCATACTTCACATTGTCCTACTGCAAAGTTATTATGTTGCAGGGAAAATGCATAATTTTTCACATACAGTTTATGAAAATGCATTTATAGATTTATTATGTGTATTACATACATACATGTATATGCATAGGTAAATGTGTGGTTATGCATGTGTAATCTTCCAAATTGCAGATTCTGATTCAGTAGGTCTGGGTTAGGGTCTGAGATTCTAACAAGTTCCTTGGTGATGCTATTGCTTCTGGTTCATGCACCCGTGCGAGGATTGAGGGAATGCGGAACATAACAAGTGCTGTGGGAAACTTCATTTTTAATACTAAGTGAAAAAATATAAAAAAAAGGATAATGTGTAGAACAAAATTAACATAGGTTAGCTCTGGGGAGTAGAATATATTTGTTATTAGAATATCAGAGAAATTAATAGAAAATTCTGAGCTTTGACTTCATTAAGGGTTGTTTACGAGTATACAATGTATTTATGGGTGAATTTATTTATCTTTAGTTTTTTTCTTTAATTTATTTATTATTTTTATTGATATGTAAATGACATAAAATTTTATTAGTTTCAGTTGTATGGCAGAATGACTTGATTTTTGTATATTTTGCAAAATGATCACCATAGTAAATCAAGTTAACATCTATCACCACACAGAATTACATTTTTTTCTTGTGATGAGAACTTTCAAGATCTATTTTAGCAATGTTCAAATATACAATACAGTATTATTAATTACTAGAGGCCCAATGCACGAAATTCCTGCAAGAGTAGGCCTTTCTTCCCCCGGCTGCCAGCACCAACTTCTCTCTGGCACCCGGGATCCGGGCTTCCCTCCGGCCACTGGCAGGCACCCTGGACCTGGGCTTCTCAGCCCGGACTTCGTCCAGAAGAATGTCTGGTCTAATTAGCATATTACGCTTTTATTATTATAGATAGTCACCATACTGTACATTGCATCCCCAGTACCTATGTATTTTATAACTGGTTTTTTGTACCTTTGACCCTCACATACATTTCACCCACCCACTGCCCCTGGCAACCACCAATTTAATGTCTGTATCTATGAGTTTATTTTCTTCACTGAATTTATTTTTATTACATTTAATTTTAGGTTATGCTTAGACAGCTCAACTGGATTGTTTTGAGGGTCCGTTTTTTTGTGCTTGACAATGTGATTCTATTATAAGTAGGTCTAATGAGGCAACTGTTTGGCAGAGAGCCCAATTTTATACAAAGTGGTTGGTTTGGTGGCACGTGGAGGCGTGCTACAATTACTGGGAGAGCTAAGTAAACCTCCGTCCTTTAGGTTGGGAGAGAAAACATGGAACATCGCTATCTTTCTCATATCACACATATATATGTAATAGGATTGCTTGGGTTGTATATGGTTTTCCAAGCACGGAAGCACAATTTAGCACACAAGATTGTCTGGTAACCTTTATATGGATGAGAAAGATGGTGTTTACATTACCTTTTGTGCACTTCTCCAATGCAGAGTGAAAAGAATCTCCCTTCATCATGTAAGGCACACTTGCTTCTTCTGAACTTAACCTTTGACCTTCTACCTACCTTCTGAACTGGCTTACCTTTTATAAGAGTCTGGTTTGCTATTTCAATTATTTTAGAATAATTTGTATTACTTTTTTTCATGAAATATAGATAATGCTTTCAGCTTGTCAGCATTTTAAAAAGCAAATGAATGAGCAATAATTAATCTGAACTTTTCATTTTATTTGATGTAGGAGCATATGCAACTATCACTTTTTAATTTGGAATGCTATTGAGATTATTTTTTGAATTATGGAAAAATAATCACTTTTAACAAAACAATGGCCACAAAAAAGAAACTCTCTATCTCCTGCCCATAATTTGCTTAGAAAATTCATATTGATTCAATTTTGATCATCCAATATAATTCTGTGTGTTAAGAAATGGAGCATTGACCTTTTTTAAACTGAGAATATTATATATGTAAAATTAAAATTAATAAAGAAACAAATATGTTCTATTTGATCCCTAATTAAATCCAAGTGTCATCAATATCTGTAGTATGCAAAATGTAATTGTAACAATTATAAAAACATATGTAACAGTTATAAATGGTAAAGATGTATGCATTTCCAAAGGACTGAAAATTTTGGAGAGAAAAATATTTTAACATTTAAATATTTATAACAAATATATTTAATAAAAATTTAATAAATATGTACAGTAGGGTCTCACTCATTTGTGGAATATAATGAACATTATAAATTGATGAACAAAAATAGATACAGAAACAAAGAAGCATTGAACAGACTGTCAAACTTCAGTGGGAAGGCACACCTTCCACCCTGTTCCCACTCCTTCCCTTCCCTGTACTATTGTCTGTCTATGGATTATGCATATCCTGTATAATAAAATATGCAAATCGACGGAACAGTGGAACGACTGGTCGGTGGGGGACAGGGTTGGCGAGGGGGCGCTGCAAGGCCAGCCAAGGCGGGTACCAGTAGGCAGAGGGAGGGGACGGTGATCAGGGGATGGTGGCAAATGGAGGCGGTGTGAGGAGATGGGGGATGGAGCGGTCTAGTCGCCTCCCACACAGGCTAAAACATCAGTTAGACATCCCCTGAGGGCTCCTGGACTGCGATAGGGCGCAGGCCAGGCTGATGGACTCCTCTGAGTGCACAAATTTTAATGCACCAGGCCTCTAGTATGCATATAAATCCATTGCTTAATCTCTTCCTGCCCCTCAACCCACCCTTCTCTCTGAAATACTTCAGTCTGTTGCATGCTTCAATGTCTCTAGATCTGTTTTGTTCATTAGTTTATTTTGTTCATTAGGTTCCAAATGTAAGTGAGATCCTATGATACTTGTCTTTCTCTGAAGGGATTATTTCACTTAACATAATAATCTCCAGGTCCCTCATTGCTGTCTCAAAAGGTAAGAGATACTTCTTTTTTAGAGCTGCATAGTATTCCATTGTGCAAATGCATCACAGGTTTCTTGTTTGTTTGCTTGTTTGTTTTTAATTGTTTAAAATATTGCAAATAGTAGTACATGTGTCTCCTTTTCCCCCATTGACCTCCCCCTGGCCTCCGCTCCCCTGGCACATGCCCTCACCCCCCTAGTGTCTGTGCATCATAGGTTTTTAATCCATTCATTTACTGATGGGCACTTGGACTGTTTCCAGATCTTAGCTATTGTAAATTGTGCTGCTATGAACATAGGAGTGCATATATTCTTTCTGATTGGTGTTTCCTGTTTCTTAGGATATATTCCTACAAGTAGGATCACTGGGTAAAATGGGAGTTCCATTTTTAATTTTTTGAGGAAACACACTGTTTACCATAGTGGTTATACCAGTCTGCATTCCCACCAGGCGGATACTAGGGTTGCTTTTTCTCCACATCCTTACCAGCACTTTTTGTTTGTTGATTTGTTGATGGTAGCCATTCTGGCAGGTGTGAGGTGGTACCTCATTGTTGTTTTAATTTGCATCTGATAATTCATGATGTTGAGCATTTTTACATATGTCTCTTGGCCATTTGTATGTCTTCTTTAGAGAAGTGTCTATTCAGGTCCTCTGCCCATTTTTAAAATGGGTTGTGTGTCTTCCTTTTGTTGAATTGTCTGAGTACTTTAATATATTTTGGAAACTAACCCTTATCAGATGTACCATTGGCAAATATGTTCTCCATACAATGGGTTCCCTTTTCATTTTGATACTGATTTTTTTCCCTGTGCAGAAGCCTTTTATTTTGATGTAGTCACATCTGTTTATTTTTTTTTTCCATTTGTTTCTCTTGACCTAGATGTTTATTAGTGAAAATTCTGCTAAGTGAGATGTCTGATATTTTGCTGCCTATGTTTTCTTCTAGGATTTTTATGGTTTCACGACTTACATTTAAGTCTTTTATCCATTTTGAGTTTATTCTTGTGCGTGGTGTATGTTGGTCTAGTTTCATTTTTGGCATGTACCTGATCAATTATCACAACACCTTTTATTGAAGAGACTGTCTTTACTCCATTGTATGCTCTTGCCTCCTTTGTCAAATATTAATGGAGCATTGCCCTGTTTTGTCTTGCACTTCTTTCAATCTGTCACTGGGCAGTGTGTAAACAAACATGTGCCTGCATGTGCACACACAGACACAAACAATGTAAAGAGTTACATGAAAGAAATATAAAGGTAATAATAGGAAAGTTAAACATTATCTTTGAAAATATCTGAGCAGAGGGATTAATTTAGGTTCTATCTCATTGTGTCATTTTTATCCTGTTATAATAATGGCAATTTGATTTTTTTCTTTTTATTTTCTCCCTTGGCTAAAAATAGCTTACTAGAGATAAAGGAGCTGTGGAAATGGCCTTTTTGCAATATATTGACACAGATTCTTTTTTTAAAAATATTTTTGGCTCAAGATAATTCTCAATGATCATTCCTAATCAGACGTTACTAAAGGTAGTTCATACAAACATTGAGTCTCTTTATATATCGGTTGTTTCTATGGATACATTTTCATTGTTGAGCATTTAGATATAGTGCATTACACTCATTTCTTAACCCATGTAGATTTGAATAAAGAGCTGTTTTGAGTTTCACCTAGGTGTGTTGTTTCTTATCATTATGTCATTCCTGGCATATTGACAACTACTTTGATTTTGTGTGGAAATACAAAATATTTTTAAAACATGAGCAAAAGAGGGTAACACTAATGACTGATATTTACTTATTTTTACTACTACTTTACTACACTTAGTATGTCCCTCTTCTTTAGATAATCAAATTTGATAGCTTCAGCTAAGGTTTGAAGCTTTCAGCTGTGAATTCAAAAAAATTGAACACTTCAATCCTGATTCTGAGTAGTAAATGCAGACTTTGATTTTACTCATGATAAATGTAATAAAATATTCAAAACTATAAAAGACAATTGGGGTTTTAATGAATATATTACAATATTTGAGAATATTTAAATTCATTTTACAATGAGATAAAAATCTTCACTTCTAAATACTAGTGTCAAAAATATCACAAATGATAATACTTATTACTTTATTTTTGTACAAAGCTTTATGCATTGTTAATTAATACATTGGTAGTGCATAGGAAATCATCTAATTTCCATCCAGTATAGAATGGATGGTCTAAATGTACAGCGTATTACTGTATTCCATTCAGTTAATATTGTCAAAACTTTGGAGAAGTCTTAATCATGGATCCACAAAGACAATCAAAGAGATAAATATGACTAAAGAGAATGTTCACAGCAGAGAAAATTTGACCAAGGAAAGAAAAATTGAGTGATTTGAATGATGGTGTTCAAATGAATGAAGGCAAGTCTGTCAAGACTGATTTCCCAAATTCATGTCAAACACAAAGAAGTATCTCTTGCAGTTAATATTTCCTAAATAGCTTAATTTTCAGATAGTGGGTTGTGTCTTCATCTTTGAGGTAGGATTGGCAAAGATTTTAATACTCATGCAAGTTTTTTTTCCCCTTACTTTATTGATGCAGACAAGGAACATTCACTGGTTCTGTTGAGACTTTTGAAATTTTATATTTTGATAGTGTTTAATAGTGTTATAATATCACCCTCAAAATATATTTTTAATTACCAGGGACATATAAGTACTTCCCAAACTTCAGTCATTCAATTACCACCTTTATAATTTGGAAATATCACATAAGACATATTTATTTTATATATATACAAAATTTGTGCACGGGTTGGGGGGCAGATGTCCCTCAGCCCAGCCTGTACCCTCTCCAATCCGGGAACCCTCGGGGGATGTCTGAAATATTAACTGTAAGAGATACTTCTTTGTGTTTGACATGGATTTGGGAAATCAGTCTTGACAGACTTGCCTTCATTCATTTGAACACCCTGCAGGATTGGGCCTAAACCGGCAGTTGGACATCCCTCTTGCAATCCAGGGCCACCGGCTCCTAACCAATCATCTGCCTGCCTGCCTAATGCCCGCAACTGCCCTCCCCTGCCAACCTGGTCGCTCCCAATAGCCCTCCCCTGCTGGCCTGATTGTCCCTAACTGCTTCTGCCTTGCCCCCCACCACCATGGCTTTGTCCAGAAGGAAGTTGAATGCCCAGAAAATGGCCGGTCGACCCGGTCTAATTAGCCGGTCGACCCGGTCTAATTAGCATATTACCCTTTTATTAATATATATATATCCTCTTCAAAGGACACAATCAAGTAATAATAATTTGAAGTCTTACATTTGATATGCTAGTTTTGAATATTATAATATACTTAAAATAGATACAAAGCCATTAAACCTTTAAAAAATCATCTGTATACATTACAACATGCTGACAACAATGTGAGGTCCACACTATACAGAAAAATCCAGAAATAATGCAATTTGAAGTGCAATGACATAAGAAAACTTTTTGTATAAAATTAGAATAAAAAGTCAAGATAAGTTCCATGACGCTCATTATCCGACTCTTTTAATACCTATTAACAGAGCCCCCGTACACATTAAGTAATATTTTTGCATTATTTAAATATTGAAACAACTCTGTTATCAGTTGTACTGTCAAAATGTCTTCGTGATGGAGGGAAGAATTACAGGACGCCTTAAGCTCTGACACTGCAATGTCAGCCAAGCAGCACCCACCTGTAATGAGTTAGGCAGCAGGGATGATTTAGTAAAGGTTCTTCCATATCTCCTCCAACAATTGTTTCTGCAGTGCAGAAGCTAGATAAAGACAGATGGGAAGAAGTTGTGTTTTCACAGTGGTTTGCATCCTTCTTTTATATTCTTTGAACATATAAAATAAAAATATATAAGCTGCTTTCCTTGAAGAGCCTTGATATCAAGAATCAGGTAATAATCTACATTTGTTCTCTTAAAGACAGAATTGCCCAGCAATTTGCTATTGATAAAACTGCAAAGTGCAAACCACATATTAATGAGTGGCTTAGTGAGAAAAGATGTATACATGGTATAACCTTTGTGCTAGTTCTATTTCTTAAAAGATCAGGCAGCATTAGGTATTCAGTGACTATTCTTTATCAGATAAACTCCACATTATTATTTAATCACATGTATAACTGTTTAAGCCTGGGCTAATCCTATATAATAAAGAGCTAACATGCTAATTAGACCAAATAGCTAAAGAACCTTCCGGGCGTCCTTCCGGACTATCTTCTGGACAAAGCCAGGGCTGCAATGGTCTTCCAGGGCTGCAAAGTTCTGCTGAGGCTGCGAGGAGCTGTGGGGGTCAGCCAAGGCAGCTGGGGCTGTGAGAGCCAAGCCCCTTGCATGAATTTCGTGCATTGGGCCTCTAGTTTTTTATAATCCAAGAGTTTAATAATATATATTGCCACAACAATATTAATGTGATAGTACCTTTGCTAACTTTTGAATAGATTATTATAATCAAAATGACAGCTTCTGTAATATTTTGCCAAATACACAATATTCATCTGGCTTGGTTATAAGGTTTTTGATTTGTTTGAGTCTGTTAATAATTGTTCCATAAGAGAACATCTTACCTCCAGTTAGTTTCATGTTTCAGGTCAACATACTCTTCTAGCTAGGATGTATTAAATAATCATTAGCAAACATATTTTATCCCTGTATTAATTTAGTCTTGGAGAAGAGCATTACTTCTTTTCTCTCATACTTATATTTAAAGATCTTCTCAGGAAATATCTGAATTAACAGACTTCCTTATTTTCTCCTGTGAATTTGGGCACTAGCTGCTATGGTTTTGTCACAAAGCAATTCAGTTACTGAAGGAAATGACATTGCCCCAAATCATATACAATTTCCTTTGCTTGTTGGTCTCTACAAGCAGACTACAAAGACAAATTAGTAGGCACCTCTGGAAGTCAACAACAGAACGTACACCATCCTTGTCAATGATCTCACTTATACTGTAGAGCATAGTTCTCTTCCTCCTCACAAATATGTGCATGTGTTTTATATTCACAACATCTCCAATAGGTTGACTTCTTAAAAATGGAAGCTTTTTGAAGTCCTGAATGAAATATGAAAAATGGTAACTCTGAGAGAAATAAATAGAAGACACATATACACTACATTATTTGCATTTACAGAAGTTCAAACCTGTAAGGTCTTCACAGAGAGACAATAGAAAGGGGTGTCTATACACCCTTTAAAATGTTGGGTGTTTTGTTTTACTATAGCCATGTTGGCTATACTCTTAATTTTTTGTTGTTCATCATTTCTATATTTTATGTAGAGATTGTTAATACATATAATACTTACCACAGACTTTCTGCACAGTCAAGTGTCTCTGTCAAGGTCTTAGAATTAGTTTAGCTAGATATTTAATGTAATATAGGGTTATCATTGTTTTTCTAAAAATTAGAAATGAAAAAATGTAAGTGTCTCTCTAAAATATAAATGTCTCTCTCTCTTCCTCTGTCTCTCCCTCTGTCTCTCTTCTGCCCCTCCTTCCACTCTGTCTAAATAATCAATGGATAAAAATATCCTCAGGTGAAGATTAATGAAAAAAAGTCATTGCCATAATTTGATTAATAATTTAACAAAAGATGTAGTAGTATATTATTTTGGTTGGTGCTCTCTTCAGACTAACACATCAATTGAGCTGTAACAGTTGCATTCACCAGCTATAATATTAGATAAGTTACTAACTTAATAAAAATATTTAGTATTGTTATCATCAATTATCATTATCATTTATATCATTTTACTTATAAGAACAAAAATATTGTTTAATAAAGTTAACTTTGAAGTTTTTTTCCTGCTATTTTCAATATCAATTACTGATTTGTTGTTTTTGTCTTGCTATTTAGTATAATGTTAAACTTGTCTAGAGAGATGATTGGGTGAAGGAGCTATTCCGGGCAAGGGGTGAGCATGTGCAACAGCATGGGGTTAGAAAATGAGATGTGGTGTACAAAGAAGGGCAAATAGCTGGGCATAGCTCTATTGATGGTCAGCGATGTAGTCAGTTATTATATCACAGCAGGCCTTTCAAGCCAAGTAAAGAACACTTGGATTCCTAAAGACTCAAAGTCAACTTGAGTTTCTTTCTTCTATGTCATTAGAGGTCCTACACTTTTAATCAAATCAAAGTGCCTATACTTTGTTTTATGATAAAGTCTAACTGTTTAGCTTATCAATTTACATTCAGTTTGTATCCATGAGTCTGTGAGGGCCATGAGGTACTTTTGACAGAAAAAGAGAGAAAATAGCTATTCTTTATATCTGATGTTCCTGTTTTTAACCAAATCTGTGATTTATTAAGTAAAGAGAAAGGAGACACTGGTTGGTGGGAGACTCAGTTCAAACTCGGCCTATTGCTATCTGGGTCTCATGTGCTCCTGACCCTCCAATAGTTTAAATGAAGGTCCAGGTCTTCTTGTCTATGCCAGCAATCCACTTTTAAAGTTGTAGTGAGAAAATGTAATGTAACTTTAAAATGTCTTAATACTATTGCTGTTTTATTTTATAAATTAGAAAAAAAATTATATTAAAACAACCTTACTACTAATCTTCAATTTTCTTTTTTTAAAAATATATTTTATTGATTTTTTACAGAGAAGAAGGGAGAGGGATAGAGTGTTAGAAACATCGATGAGAGAGAAACATTGATCAGCTGCCTCCTGCACGCCCCCTACTGGGATGTGCCTGCAATCAAGGTACATGCCTTTGATCAGAATGGAACCTGGGACCCTTCAATCCGCAGGTCAACGTTCTATCCACTGAGCCAAATCGGTTAGGGCAATTTTCAATTTTCTAGTTGTTTACACCACCTTATTTATTTATTTTTTTTTGCCTACCTAACACTTTATTGCTTTCATGCATTTTTCTGTTTTTCATTAAATGGAATGAGAATAATGAGCCTCTTACCTCAAAATATGACCTGGGCAACCTGAAGGTATAGCTTGGGACTATACCTTTAATTTATTAGTCAACTAAATTTTATTGATGATCTTTTAGTTGTTCAGCACAGTGTTGAGTACTACAAGGATACAAAAGAATAAGCCATGTTCTCTGTCCTCAACACACTTAGGATCTAATTGGGGAGACTACGTAATAGTGACCTATACAAAGCCATCTAGATCTAGTGGTAACTCCTGTGGTTTGGTCTAAGTGTTATGAGAGCTCTGAGACTCATCTATGGAATGGGAATTATAATATTTACCTCACAGAGGGGTTGAGAGGAACAAAAGAAATAATGTATGTAAATTGTTTAACTGGCCATGTAGCTACAGCAAGCTGTCCAAATGGGGTAGATATTGAAATGATCAGTAATGATGGTCACAAATGAGTGAGTTCTGGTGTAATTAGGAAAGACTTCATGAACAGTGGAACTTGGGTATTAAAAGAAGGCACATAATAGTAATAAATACATATTTATTTAATTAAAAATGAGGTAGAAGGAAATCAGAGTGTAAGTGATGGAAAATGAATATGCAAAGAAAAAACTCAGTTTTGAGCATTGGCAAGTATTTGAGATAATAAAGAAATTGGGGCCAAAACCGGTTTGGCTCAGTGGATAGAGCATCGGCCTGCGGACTGAAAGGTCCCAGGTTCGATTCCGGTCAAGGGCATGTACCTGGGTTGCGGGCACATCCCCAGTGGGAGATGTGCAGGAGGCAGCTGGTCGATGTTTCTCTCTCATCGATGTTTCTAACTTTCTATCTCTCTCCCTTCCTCTCTGTAAAAAATCAATAAAATATATTTTTAAAAAAAGAAATTGGGTTGTATAAAGTAGAGAATGTGTTTAGAGAGCTAGGAAGGATATAGTCAGATTTTTGAAGACCTTACACTACCAAGAGATTTTACATTTGATTTTTCTAAAAAAAAATAATAAGGGACTGGGAGCGCAGGTGCAGGGTGAAGGGGGTCAATGGGAAAACAAACAAACAAATAAACAAACAAATAGGGCATTTGTAGTACTTTCAACAATAAAGATAAATAAAAAAAACAGTAAGGGAACTCTTAGTGTTGCTTAAACAGGAAATCATGATGGTAGTGACATGTAAAGATGAATCTAAAGATAGTAGGTGAGAGGATTGGAAAAGGCAGTTCCCAGTAAGACCAATAAAATGGGGAAAAGCAATGATAATCTTTCCCACTGTGATTGGTTAGTGAAATCTAGAGGTTTCATTGAAGGAAGCTGTTATTGAAAAAGTGCTGTGAACTTGGTGACATGTTTTACTCCTATATCTAGTTTATATTCAGTTAGTCACCATGCAATTTCTATAGTGCTTGTTACATCAATAGTCAGTTAAGAAAAAAAATGGTTATGTGGGAGAAATAAAATTAGATTAATAGATATATTGAGATTGAGGTGACTTAAATTTATTAGATAGAAATTTTTGGTGTTTGATAAGAGGTGAAGAATGAGAACTTGGATCAATAGAGATTTGATGTTACAGATATAAAGGTTGAAATTATGTGAATACATGCAGTATTTAATGCAATCAGCACCCAAGGGTTGTGTTTTTCAATAGAAATGTAAGTAGCTTTCATGATTCTGAACATTAAAATATTAATAAGATTTGAAGTTTGGGAGTAGGAGGATAACATTTCTAATGTAATGGGAAGTAAAAATGAGAATAATATTAACAATATGTTACCTATTTTCTTAATTTTAAGTACTTCCAATTAAAATCATGACCACTGAAAGTTTCAAATTTAAGGTAGCTAAAAATGTGTCATCATTTTTTCAATTTCATAGAAATATCTTTGAGGCAGTATATTATGATGATTTCCCTTAGATTTCCAAGGAGCTATCCAAGGCAGTTACCATAACTAGATTTTTGGCATTCTCTAAGCGAGTTCCTATCTTCTGAATTTAGTTTTTGGTCAGCTAAACATTATTTGATCTATTTACTCTTTTTATCTACATCTACATCTTTCTTTAATTCTTTATTTTTACATGTTCCCAGACTCTTAAAAATCTTATATAATGAAAGGCTAATATGTAAATTGTCCCCTCATCCAGGAGTTCTATCAGGGAGCTGGGCCAGCCAGCCAATCGCCTGTGGTCCCTCCCCTGATTGGCCCTGATTGGCAGGCCAGCCAACCCTACGCATGCACGAATTTGTGCACTGGGCCTCTAGTATTTCAATATGAGAGATTTTCAAGACATGAAATAATAGAGACCATCTACATGAGTATATTTCTTTCAAGAAAAGAAATTATTCCTTGACTTCGAGAAATTTAGGTCAGCAATGTATCACTAATAGATAAAAACAATTAAGGGCTGATCATACTACACATATTTTCATTAAAGGAAGAAACGTTAAGGTTTAAATCAAAGCAAATTAATATTGAACATAAATAGAAAACTAGGATATTAATTATGGACAGATACTTAATACATTTTAAAATCTCTTACTGTTAAATATTTCTTTTTTATTTTTTTATCCTAAAATACGTGGAAAAGAACGAAATGTGAAAGCAGGGATTATAAAGTCAAATGCATCACAAGGCCAGGTAGATAACATACATAAATGAAGAGAACTGATGAGCCCTGTAACAGGGTAGAGATGTTTTCCGTTCTAAAAGAGGTGATGTCACTAGCTCCAGCTTATGCAGAAATGTTAGCCCAGTGTTACATAAGCTTTCAATTTATTAAAAATGAATATCTTTATATGAACTCTCACTACTCTTTTGACAACTAATTTTATGTGTTATCAAAATAAATTTTTTGACAAGGATTTTAAACAATGTTTAGAAGCAAACAAAATATAGAGTGGACCAGATTTTGCTTGCTGCCTGCCAGTTTTTGTATCCTTTCTTTTAGGAACTTCCGAATCCTAGCTTCGTGCTTCTCAAACATTAACATGCGGCTGCACATATTGTTCAAAGGTGGGTCTAATTCAAAAGGTTGGTGTAAGGTCTGAGATTCTGCATTTCTCATAAGCTTCCAGGTGACACTGATGTTACTGGTCCATGAGCCACACAGTGAGTAGTAAGAACCTACATTGTTACAGCTATAACATATCTTATCTCCACCTTGGCTAAGGTGAACAGGCCTTATCTCAGTCTCCAGCTCCTACTGATTAGTTATGGTTACCTGGACTAGTGTGTCTACTTTGGACAAGGAAAAAAAAAGAGTGTCAAATTTAGCATCCCTTAGCTAGCCTACCCCTCTCATTTTACAGATAAAGAATCTGAGGTTCAAAGAAATTAAATGATTTCCTCAGCTTTACATAGTTAAGTAGTAAGATTACAAACACTACTACTTACACAGATAGTGTGCAACAACTATGGTGCTAAAATACCACATGCTGGGTGGCTTAATAATTTGTATATCCTCTATGGTACATACGTATGCAGTCCAATGAAGCTGGGATAATAACTTAATTGTTGTTTTAATTCATTATTGTTTTTTGCAGAAAACAGTATTTGCAATCTTATCTTGCACAAACCAGGTCAGAACATGAAAACTATCAAGATTCTTAGTATGATCACAGTGTATATCAGATAGGCCATAGTGAACATCAGAGACAATATGCTAATAATACTTCATTCTTATTATGTAAATAATCTCTAAGTAGATTTTGCCAATAATATTTATGTCTTAGAAGGCTTGCACCTGGACAGGTTGATACCTCTCTTCGTTGCATCACTGTCACTGACTGACATATGATATATGTTTAGGGCACTTCATTGGATTTGAAGCAGCTTTGTCTGCCATGTGCTTAATTGTCATTGTTGACTTGGCTGATATGATTCGGAGGGCTTTTGCTTTAAAGACACACTTCCTGATACTGAGTAAAGACGTTTTTCCTCAATAGGAAGCTATTCTCATCAATATGTATTTATAGTTATTCATGAGTTCTTATAAATTTGAACATGTTTTTGTTCTTTGTGTGCTAGTTTGAATATGTTCTCTTGATTTGTAGATGAATACATATAAAACATATATTTATAAGATTATTAAATATGGAAGAAACAAATTTTACTGACTATCAAAGACTACTGTTCCTCCATACAGTTATCATTTATTTTTTTAATTCATAAAATTGTTTGTAGTGAAGGATATATTTTTGAGATTATGAGATATTGTTCCTGTACTTATGGTTAATTCAATTTGAACAATAATACAGAATTTGCAGTAGATTGTAAATATTTTAATGACATTTGGTTTATGCTCCTTAATTATTTCATCTTCTAAAGTTTAATTTAGAATTGTTACGATTTTTTGCATTATTGCAATTCATTTGATTTGTGTTTTCCCCCTAAGTTTTATGATTTATATATTCTTATTTTGTTCCAAATGGGAACACATTTTCACAAGTTAATTTGTTTTTTTATTCTTAGATATGCTTATATGTTTTTGAAATTTTTGGTTTGGCTGATTTTGTTACATGTCCTTGCAGAACTTATGTTGTGTTCCTTAAAGAGTGATGTTAGTTAGGTTTCGAGGTGACAGAAAGGCTAATTACTGGTTCAAAAATTAAATCTTTTTCTTAAAAAGATTTTGACGATTTTATAAAATATGTGATTTATTTAAACTTGAAGCAGAGATTGTAATCATTCATAGTTCGCAGGCTGTTACACATACACACACACACACACACACACACACACACACACACACACGATTAATCTGTTACAGCTTCCTAGTTCAGAAGACTGCCCTCCCTGTCTCGCACTGAAATAAGTGATCCTGAATGGATAGTGGACTGGCATGCATAGAATGCAAGTCAGTCTTAATAGCCAGAATAGTGTATTTTGGGATGAGGGAGAATGGGATTTATTTAGAGTCTGCTCACAGCTTAATCTGCCACCACAAATGTCAGTGGCCTTGGCTCTCATGCCCAGCTTCTTTTGATGAACCACAAAACTTTTTTGCTCTCTCCTGAATAGCGAAGGTATAATTTGTCATAATAATAAAAAATTTGCATCGTTATGGTCACAGCTGATTTATCTTTTTTCATGCTACATTTTAAAGGGAAGAAAATAAGGATAAGCCTTATGGGAGAGCTTACATTGTTTGTAAGCCTTTTTATTCCCTTTCTTTGGTGTTTTGTTTTGCATGTAAAGGCTGCCCAGTTCCATTATTCCTGGCTTCCCTACTCTGCAAATTGCTGACTGAGAATTCTTTATTAGCAGTGGTAGGAGTCAAGGGGCTTGAGACAGAAATTCATTTTTTTAAAGAAAAAAAATCAGGTTCTAATTGGGCACAGGTCAACTTGAAAAGCATAGCGTGCACAGTGTAAAAATTTTGGCAGGACATGATCTGAATCCCTCCCCTAATGTTATCCCATCTCTCTTTCCTCCCATCTCCCTAAACCATCAACTAGCTGTATGCTGGGTTGATTTTTAAAAAATGGCTAATTGCAGAAGAAATTAGAACTACTCAAGTAGCCAAGAAGTTGCAGCTAAGTAATGAGATATGCAATATTCCACAATTGAAGAACATTTTTTCTATGTGTAGATTTTTAATAAAATGCCCAGCTTCTTAAAGATGTGTGAAATTTTACCATTCCACCAGTGCTCACTACATGATTTTCATGGTTCCCCTTATAACATTTAACATGTTAGCATCTGTAAGCACAATTATTCCTCACCTTGATCTTCTTCCCATTACCTGTTTGATATCTGTGAATCATAGTTCAAATCTACAGTGGAAATTATTAGCGATACTAAATTGGTATTCTTGAAAAAGTTTGTAATGTATATGTAGGCATGTATAGAGGTTGGTTTAGTTGTGATATTACTTCACAATATGTTGAAAAGAAAATACAAATATCAAGAGCTGTGTTTTATAATATTTGATTTGAGAAATAAAATATTTATTTTTAAGTCCTGGAAGTTTGTGTCTGTGTTTACTTGGTACCAACATAGCCATTTAAACAGGAAAATATAAATTATTCTGCACATAAATGGGTTATATTATTTTATTGAATTTATTGGTTTAGTCAAGTAGACACAAGGTGCATTTTCATTTGTTCCCTTGTGTTGTAAAATACAATAAAATTGCAGTATAAATTCATATATAAATTGAATTACCTAAACGATTTTATGTAACTGTTTTCCAAATGAATATGTGCGTTTATTTTTTAAGAAAGCAACAAATGGGTATTTGCTGTCAAATGTAAGTTATTTTAATTTATTTTTTACATAGATAGCTGGCTTTGGTTTATTATAAGCTAAGTGTATTATAGGATTTGAAATTGTTTCAGGGTAAATGTGAATATTATATTTTGAAATTTTAACAATTTAGTGAAGTGGTGATTTTATTAACCTATTCCATTATTTTTTGGCATCCATGTATATCTTACTTTTTAATGAAGAACATACAATATATTTCTGTTGTCAATTATAATGAGATAAGATAATATCAGTCAAGGGTCATTTTATTTTTGTATTCTAATGTTAGTTGTACAAAAATGGTCTTTTCTTTAAAAGTGTCTTGTTTATAAGATATGAAAATAAAATATTTTATATTGCATATTTTGCAAAATATTTCTGCATGTGCTACTTAATCACAATTTTAAACAATGTATACCTTTAAAAATTATATTATCCACCAACACTTAAGTTAAAAAATTGTGAATCACATTACATAAACATGAATCTGATGCATATATCCTAGTATTATAATTATAATAGGACATGTAACAAAATGTTAAATCTAATATCTGCTGTTAATAATTTTTTGTCAATGTATATGTTATGCAGTCAATGAATAGAGATACTTTTTCATATTTTAAATTCATGTGTTTATAGGAAGGTAATGTATTGTTACAAAATTATTCTTTGTGCCTTATAACTCAGCATCTGTGAGCTTATTTGGAATCAGTGTCAGTAGAAAAAAAGTCACATTAGATAACTGAAGTGAAAAGTTATTTTTTTAAAAGAGTTGGACTAAATTTTTAGCACATCAAAAAGAACTTGTTGCTAAAAAATGTCGGTATATGTCTAAAATATAAAGCACACAGTAGATGTTCTAAAAGCATATACTATAAGCCTTTAATCCTTGTCTTTAAAATTAGCTGCTGATTTGTCTGTTCCTTTTGTTAACTTATTTGTAATTCATTTCAAGTTATTAAGCCTTTATTTTAGCATATTGTTGGAAGTATTCAGTTATTCATTTGAAAGTCATGATTTTGCCAGAATCTACTAGTAAGGAAAACCAAATAGGTGGTTATTGAATTCAAAACTTTGTAACAGAGGAAAAAATATTTGTAGCTTGAAACAGGATATTTATTATAACTATTTGAAATACTCAAATTGTGTCTCAAAATGTTTTATAACCTAGAAAAAGCTTCCCTCATGAAACTACATTTTTAAATGTTATGTATATAAAAATCATTGCTTTATATGGCTATAAATTATTATACATATTTTATCTATAAAATACTTGTGCTATTAAAATGTTATTTATATAACATTATTAAATACTTCCTTTTAAAATATTCATTTATATGTAAAATATTGGTATCATAATTTTGCACCACATAATCAATTTGATGGTCCAAAAGTATACACCTGAAAAAATGAATTTCACGAGTATTATTATCCCAATTTTAATTTTGTTTAATCTTTTATTAGTATATCAGAAAAATAATGAGTTCTAGCTGAAGTTTGTTGTGATTCAGGCCCCAGAGCCAGTATAATTTAAATTTATCTCTTTGTCCCTGCTTCAATATCTAGGGTTAAAAAAGGCTTGTTATCTTGTTCTGCTCTTCCTTTTGACTGTATAGAGAAATGTTCATACTTCTGCTGTTTTTATTATCAAATGAAACATTATTTCCATGTGCCAGACATTGCCAGGTAGATATTATTAATCACTCCTTTACCACAAATGAACCAGTTGAGGACATTGACTATTAAATAATTTGCCTAAGGCAAAATATCTAGCAACACCAGAAGTGGATTTCAAATTAGTGACCAGCAAGCTACAGATCCCTTGCCTTATTCATTATTCTATATTTATATGGAAAAGGTTTCTTCCAACCATGTACTCTAATGCACTGTGGATTTTATTTTCTAACTATGGAAAGTCTGGTCCAAATTACTATTATTTACTACTAGAAGCCCGGTGCATGAAATTTGTGCACGGGTAGGGTCCCTAGGCCTGGCCAGCGATCAGGGCCGATCAGGTTCCCCACCTCCCCGCCTCCTCCTTCCCTCGCCACCCATGCATCACCATGATGTGGTCCCAACCCCCACCCCCGCCTCCCCACATCCCTGCCTCCTCCTTCCCTCGCTCTCTCAGTGCCCAGGCTCCGCACCTGGCTGCATGTCATGTTCTGCGCAAACCCCTGGTGGCCAGCGCACGTCATAGTGAGTGTTCGAACTCCAATTCTCCCAGTTGAACTTCCGAGGGGACACTTTGCATATTAGCCTTTTATATATAGACAAGAGGCCTGGTGCACAAATTTGTGCATGGGGGTCCCCTCAGCCCAGACTGCACCCTATCCAATCCCGGGACCCCTCAGGGGATGTCTGACTGGGATCGGCCTAAACCGGCAGTCGGACATCCCTCTCACAATTCTGGACGCTGGCTCCTAATTGCTCACCTGCCTGCCTGCCTGGTCGCCCCTAACTTCCCCCCTGCCAGCCTGATTTCCCCTCACTGCCCCCCACTGCCAGGCAGGTCGTCCCCAACTGGCCCTTCCCTGCTGGCCTGGTCGCTCCTAACTGCCCCCCCCCGCCTGCCTGGTCGCCCCCAACTGCCTCCCCTGCCAGCCTAGTCACCCCTCACTGCCTGCCCTGCCAGCCTAATTGCCCCCAACTTTCCCCCCTGCTGGCCTGGTTGCCCCCAACTGCACCCCCCTGCAGGCCTGTTCACCCCTAACTGTCCCTCTGCCAGCCTGGTCGCCCCTCACAGCCTGCTGTTCAGTTGTTTGGTCATCCCTCACTAACTGTCCTGCCAGCCTGGTCGTAGGCAGCCATCTTGTGAGGGTGTGATGGTTAATTTGCATATTACCTCTTTAGTATATAGGATGAGTGCCAGCAAAAGAGTTAACTCATGATAGCATTCTGCAGTGCAATCTACTTTTGAAGGCCAAAATCACACAACTATGATATCATTTACTTTACATTGTGTCCATATTCAAAGCATCTCCTCTGGAATATGCCAACTCTAGAAAGTGCCACTGTCTCTTGGCGTCGGCCTTCAGAGGTATATGAGTGCTCAATCAGTCTGAAACATTCCCTAGTTGATTTGCCTAGTGGTGTCCAGGGAATGGGATACATATGATTTGACACAAATAGAGTAGAATCTTCCCAAAGACCTAAAATCAAGATAATTAAGACTTTACTCACTTAAGGCATAGCAGTATGAACCATACTGAAATTTTATCTCAAAAAATTGGTTTATACTGAAACTTTTCCATAGGAAAAAATCTTTATAGATTTTGAGGATGGAGTTGGTTGGGGTAATACAGAGACCACACATTTGTGAAACATAACAATTAAAAAAAACAAATTTAACCTTTTTAGTAACTTCGTCCCTTTAAGTATCTTTTATTTGCTTAAATATTGAACTCTCTCACTTAGAATCTATGGTTGACTTGGCCATGATTTAAGGGGTTAACAAAAAATTTCCTCTGAGAAACATCTATTAACAAATAAGACTGTATAAGATGTTGTCAGTAGCAAAGTTTGAAATAATAAATAACTAAATGAGTCATACATATTTTACCATGACTAATTCACAAGCTACTAGCTAAGTAGACATCAGTGCATACCACCAAATCTTTCATCAAAAATGAAAAGTGGACAATTTATATATTGTTAGATAAGCACTGATAAGGCAACATTACAGGTTAATAATCTTTATGTAGAGTTATTAAGATGTAACATATTCAGTATAGTGCCTATTGCACAGAAAATTCTCTACAAATTGTAGTTAATTTTTCCCCTTTAAGAAGCCTACAAATATAGAAAGGGACCACACTTTTTGTGGTAGAAAGAACTGTTTTATCCTCTTTAAAACCCTGCTAAATATCCACACAACAATCATGAATAATAACTGACAGTTTTTACTAAGTTCAGTCATTGAGCAACACTTAAAGATGGTCAAATATTAGAACAGACATTTCTATGATAAAAAGTTGCTAAAAGAGTTGCCAGGAAAAAAAGAGATTGCTTTCAATTGCACGAGGTAAACAAGAACAGAGGTGGTGTGTGAAGCAGTCAGAAGTGAGACTTTGGGTTTCCAGGGAAGGTGAACTAGTTGAGATGGGGCTGGAGGATGGGCATCCAATCAGAAGTCGCATGTGTTAAGGCCAGGGTGTGGGAAAGGGCAAGCAGTGAATGACACCAAAAAGTTTGTTTTCCTAGCACAGAGTGGCAGAAGGGCTGAGGGCACGAGGGGAAGTTAACTCTGGAAAGGTATTGGAACACTCCAAGATTCTCTGATTATGGGACTATGAGAAGTCTATTGCATTTAAAGAATAGGACGTCATTGTGGATGCCTTCATTGTAAAGAGATAGAAAGGTTCTCTGTTAGCGACAGTGAGGTGTCAGTTTTCCACAATTAGATCTGTAGACAAACAGAGCACTGATATGGAAGAACATTGGTTTACTTCTAGTGTTGTGATAAAATAAGGTTATACGATATTCTCTGGTTCTGATCAGTGCGTTCAGGTACAAAGGTGCAAATTCTTGAGACAATAGTTGCATCTTTGACTTCAGTGGAACCTTTGGATAGCTCTGCAGGCACATATTGAAAAACCAAACAACAATGACATTCTCTTTTGGAAAAAAAAATGAATGAAAAGTAGAACATGCTTTGTTTCTGCAGCAAATGCAAATTTTAAAGCCTTTTTTTTTCTGGTTGGCCTTAGTTTTTTTACCTTTAAGAAAACACAGAAAATCTTCACAATAGAAGATTGGGTTCTATTTCCTTTGATGCAGTAATGCACATACAATATTGCCCTGATGATTAACTGTTGTGCCCCTGAGCGTTCCCCACACAAAACCTCCTTTCAGCAGATTTCTTATCTGCTATCAGGGGAGTGTTTACAGCAGCTAAAACTCTTAAGAGCCCTGTCTCTGAGACTGATGGGGATAATTAAGCCAGTGTTTGCCAACCCTCTGCTCTTCCCCTTTGTGAGGTTGGAAACTAGGAAAAACGGGATGCATTTGCCAAAAATAAAACCCTGGCAATTTGTGGTTAGCAATTTGGTATAGATTTTATTGGTTGACTTTTCCTCTAAATATTTCTTCTGATACATACATATCGGAACCATCCCTAAGGTAGAACAGAAAACTGCTCTCTTAATGCAGATCCTCTAATCTATAATAATAAAAGGGAAATATGCTAATTAGACCAAACGTCCTTCCGGGCATCATTCTGGATGTACATCCAGATGTCCATCTGGACCAAGCCAGGGCCAGAGGGAAGCAGCCTGGGTCCCAGGTGCTGGAGGGAAGCCGGTGCTGGCAGCTGGGGGAAGGAGGGCCTACTCTTGCATGAATTTTCATGTATCAGGCCTTTAGTTTTCTATAAAGGAGAAAAAAAAATATCTATCTATCTATAGTAATATATGTTATATATATTAATTATCTCCAAGTTAACAAAAATAAAATATCTTTGATTTGCTATCACATATTAAATTTAGAACTAGTGTACTATATACAGTGGTGTCAACAAGGGAGGGAGTTGTATTCTGAGTTGAAACTATTCTTGTTGTTCAAGATCTTGTTTTTAGAACTAGAGTTATTGTGAAATTGTGTGGCAAAATATGATGCTGGACTCTTTATTTTCCATCATCTTCTGGGTCTCCAGAGGAGGAATTCTCATAAGGAATATTAAGTACTTTGTACTAGGATGGAGCTGAAATTGAATGACTTATACCAATTACTCATGCCACAAATGAGGATAATATATTATTTGAACTCACTGTATATTCAGTGCAAGTGTTTTCTCTTTGTTCATGTATTGTAAACATATTTTGGCCACAAGCTTTCATAATTGAAGTTAGATTCTGAACCCAACATTTAATACTGGTGAGTTATTGGTAAGACATTATTAAACTATGAATATCTCTTCTGTTTAATATTATTATTATTCCAATGAATCCTTACCTGGGGATATTTTTTCCATTCCTTTATCAGAGAAAGTGGAAGAGACGGAGGGAGGGAAAGAAAGAGAGAGGAACATGGATGTATATGTGAGACAGACACATATACTGATTGCCTTCTGCATGTGCCCCTACCATGGGTGGGGAGTGAACCCGCAACTCAGGTACATGCCCTTGACCGGGAAGCAAAGCTGAGACTCTTCTAGCCATTGAAAAATACTGGCCTTTAATTGTTCTTTAATTGTCATAATAAGTGTCAATAATTGCAGCATTTAGCTTTAGTGATCTTTAGTTCAGTCAAAGACTATGCTATGCTATCATTTTTCAATATTAAAATAAGGATTCAAAATTTAGACAACTAATATAAATATGTAAATCAAGAATTCCTATAATGAAAAAAAAATCTTAACAATCAAGATGTTCTAATTAAAAACTGAGATTACAATGAGCTAAGATGCCACATAAATTATATAATCAAGAAATAAACATTTTGTTCCCATATGAACATTTGTTCCCATATGAACATTTATAATCCTCCACTACTTGAATGATACAATCTTCACACAAAGCTTGTCTGTGTACAAGTGCATTTTACTTGTCAATATTTTATAGATAAGCCAGAACTTTGTCAAACACAATCATGCTAAGGATTGACTGTCTTCTTTGACAACAACTATTGTTGGCTGACTATCAAATATTGAATGTATATGAAAAGAACTAATTTTAAGATAAAATATTTAAGCATACAAAGTAGCTAAGAGTACTAATACTATAACATGAATAGCATAGGTAACTTAAGGATTTTATGAATTTCCCTTTTGGAAAGATTAAAATAGTTCTTAGTGGTGTGTGTTTTTTTTTTAATGAATTCACATTTGGGAAAATAGGACTCTTCTTACTATTTTAGAAATGGAAATATAAATAATAATTTCTATGTTTGAATAGTCTTAGTGTCAAGCAAATTTGTATGCAACACTTATAAACATCTATAGGAAGCCATTTAGAAATGCTCTAAAAAGGCCTGGTTTGACCTAGAAAATGTACTTTGAGAAATAGGAAAGGAATGAGTACACTCTGTTCAAGAGTAATCTAATGGAGATGCTGGAGGAGGCCAGAGGAAATCAAATGGATCCGTCACCGTGAAATCCATCATTGTGTGTCCACTATCTGCCCCCCACAGCTCAGAGGACATGCTGTGGTTACCTACTATGTCCCTGCAGTGTGATGTAGGAACCCAGTGACTGTAAGTCTGAACTATTTCAGGTCTCCCACACAGTGCAGGGCAGCACACTGTCCCTTTGATAGAAAGCTGCATTTCTGCACTATTCAGTGTTAAACAATTGCAAGGAGGCTGATCAAAGGGAAATGTTGATGTGTTTATGAAAGCATTGTCAGTTTCTGGGCTTTATTATGGGCGCTGTATAGTTCCATGTGATGAAGATAGAGAAAAGGTGAAATATTTCAAAGGATCAAGCTTGATGAAACAAAGATCTAAAATATGTATTGTAAATTTCTGCTAAATGATCTTTTGCCCATTCTCCACAGCTTATCTATAACAAGTTCATATATTTTAATAATGTTTTGCAACTGTTAATACATGGTCTCTGTTTTTAAAGTCATATTCTCCTATCATTTTTGCTTTACAGATAGATGGGTAAGCATACCCCCTTGTTTGATACATTGGTCCTACTAATTTTTCTTAATAGTGGGATGACACCATCCAAAGAAACTTTATAATTTATCATAATAAAGAGGTAACCATATAATATTTAAATCAATGAATCCTTTTTATTTTAAAATTCAGTGTTCAATTGTATGCATGCATATAAGCATAAGCAATGGACGCAGACAAAAGGGGTGAGGGCAAGACTGGGGGGATGAGGGGACAATGGGGGGATAAAGACACATTTGTAATACCTTAATCAATAAAAAATTTTAAAAAATTCAGTGTTCAAATGAAATAACATTGGCAAGTATCTGTGTTGTAAACAAAGTATAAATGGGAGGAAAAGAAAAAGCTGAGAGACAAATTATCTTCTGGAATATCAAAGCTCTCTATATCATTTTTGAAAGATAAGACACTGATATAATCCATTATGTATCATATTTATGAAAAATTTTACTTGTTTATATTAAAATTCAAATTATATTTAAAATTGCCTTTTTGTGAGGCCATTAATTTCTTTAAAATAATAGTATCAGAACAAAACACATTCATGTTTGATTTTTAAGACCTAACATTTAACAACATATCTTAATAAGGTATTCCTATGAACAAGTTACAAAAACAGCAAAACGAAGACATTCATTTTCATTTTATTTCCACATAGAAAATGGTATTACAGATAATGTTCAAGTAATTTGCCTCAACATGAGCCCTCATACTACCAAGATAAAAGTTGGTGACATCAAATTATCATACAAAGGAAAGTCCCTGCGTGGGTCTCTCTGTCCACCTGCGAAGCAAGAGTATACTGTGAGATCATGATTTAAAACCAGGGAACATGGGTAGGCAATTCTAAAAAGAATTTGTAAAATATATTAAGTTGTTATAGATAAACATGTAAAATGGCAAAAAGTAACACTTCTCTTTCAGATACAATTTAGTGATACATTGGCATGCTTTGTTTGAAATCAATTTTTTATGATTACTTTAAATATCATTGCTATTGGAAGGAAGAGAAGTAACTGCAAGAAACAACTTGTGCCATCAGTATAGCCGTCAGATTAAAAAAACAAAAATAAAATAAAAATACTTTATTCTCCGTAAACCAAATTAGAAAAACAAGGAAAACAGAGTTTAGGGTGGGACATCTGGGACAGACCAACTGGCCCTGCCCATGGCTGATGGAAGTGAGTATAACTTGATTGATTAATGAGGTCTTGTGTCTCCCGTGATAACATATATGTAATTGGTGTAGCTGTGTGGGGATCAGTGCAGCAAAATGGTTGCCTGCTCCCTGCAAAGTGCTGGCTGAAACAGTCTGCACTGAGTCCTTTAGAGCAGTAAACGTGTTTTAAAGCTACTGGGCTTGTTAACAGAATCAGTTTTTCATACAAAAGGTCAAATTGCTTTTATGTTCAAAGCTGAATATAGATGTAAGGATAAACAACTGTTTTACCTTTGGGAATTATTTGAAACATTTGACTGTACCTAAAAGGGAATTCATTTAATGTTATTTGGTGCTTTTTCCCTTAACCCCAGTGGGACTGAAATGCACATTACACATTTCCCTTGCAGTTGACATGATTCACCTCCTCAGGAAAGGTTGGCGGCTGAGGTGGGGACAGATGACCTGGGTGTAGATTCACAGTGTTTTCACCAGGCTTATTAATATAAAATGTGGACTTCTTGCACTCTCTCTAACCCCATAGTAGTTAATGTAACATATACCCTATAAAAGCTAGGTTTATTTAAATGCTATAATAAATCCATGCTGGCATGATGACTAACTGTTAGTATGTTACAATGATAGACAAGATTTTAAAATGTTTTTTATTGAGAAGCTAGGAAAATGGACTCATGATTATGAGAATGACTAGTGGCTGTGCCTCAAAGCTTCAACATGCTGATTTATCTCTCAGGTTTTTCTATAGCTATTCAGCTAAAGCTTGGCAAATGACACCCCTCCACTGATTAAATTGAAGTTTTCAATATATTTGTAGATCAGGGTCCTTTTTCTTTCCAAAGGGAGCAAAATTCATAATTTACTACAGACCACTTTTTACCAGCCATGGATACGCTTGCTTAAAGTTTATTTAATGATAGTTTCCTAGGGACCCTACAGTCTGGAATTCTAGGATTCATAAAATAAACTGGGATTGTTCTTCACAGTTTTAGCAAAGATGTAATAGTCTTGTTCATAAAATACAAGACTGCCTGAAATGACACAAAGTACAATGATTAAAATGCAATGTGATTTATGAGGAAAAGATATGATAAGTGATTGAACTGGAAAATATAGCTTGCATTTAAATACTGCTTAGTGACTTTTTATTGTAAAATTATTCAAGATAATTTTAAATAGACAATAATATAAAACCCAGCCAGCATGGCTCAGTGGTTGAGCGTTGATCTATGAACCAGAAGGTCATGGTTCGATTCCCAGTCGGGGCATACTAGTATGCCTGGGTTGTAGGCTTGATCTCCAGTTTGGGGCATGCAGGAGGCAGCCGATTAATGAGTCTCTCTCATTATTGATTTTTCTATCTCTCTCTTCCTCTTTCTCTCTGAAATCAATACAAATATAAAAAATTATATTAAGATACACAATTTAAATTAAATATCAAAGTCTTACCTTCTTTATTAGACTACTAGAGGCCCAGTGCACGAATTCGTGCATGGGTGGGGTCTGGCTCGCCCCTATTGAGGTGGGGGGGATCAGGAGCGGAGCTGGCCAGGGGGAGGGGCTGCTGGCTGGTCAGGGTGGTGGTGGTCCCTTGGGGGCATGGCCAGTCGAGGGGAGGGGCCGCAAGGTTGCCTGGGGGCCCCCACCCCCTGATCAGGCTGGTTGGCTGGCTACAGTGGGCATCATAGCAACCAGTTAAGATCGTTATGGCTGTTATTGTCGCTGGCTTTTTATATATATAGATTCCCTGAGGACAGAGATTTCTGCCTTATTCCACATTAGAGCAGTCATTAGCCTAGCACGTGTCTTTGCAGTCAACATATGGTTAACTAGGCTTTCCCAAAAACAAAACAAAGGGAAGGAAAAGAAAACCCGCATATGTACAAGCCTTCCCAAGCCCAACTCTAATTGGTTAAAATCACTTGGAAATTCAAAGGGATTTATACCTACTTACTTTTTCTAATCTACCATCCCTTGCTTCTCTTCCTGAAAGGAAAGTTACCATGAGGAGTCTCTTGGAGCCAAAAATAACCCCATAAAGGCAGTTCTGGTTTTCAGGGACAATTGCCCACCTTGCTCTCTGTCTATAAACAGACTTGGGAGGTAGGTCTAAAGATAAAAAAAGATTTTTTTTCTTGTGATATTGCTGGCATAAAAATGACAATCCCAGGAATACCCAAACTTTGTGGGTGTGTGTGTATTCATGGATGTGTGTGCATGTATGTGAGTATGTCAATGTGGACTTATGTGTACACTTGAGACTATTTGGTGGAACACCTTGATCTGATCTGAAACTTCTGTTTACTCTTCTCTCCTGTGGCCTCTCATGTCCAGGCTCTGGTCTTCTTTACATAGGACTTATTAAAGTTGCAAAGCACCTCAGGAATCTCTTGGCTCTTCACTATTGAAAAATATCCCATAGCCTCATTTTAAACTTTTTGCTAGCTCCTGTTAACATTTATATGTGTGAAGCTGCTTAGGGACAACTGCTTTAAACCTCATTTCTACAATAATTATATTCTTTAGATTAGTCTACTGCCTATGAAAAAATACTAATCACAAGTATTTCTGTAGGAACAAAAATAAGCCTTTATTGGTTAGGATAAGCCAAGTAATAGATAAATCCTTTAGTGATGGATATATTCAGAAAGTAACAAAAGCTTAATAGAGGGCACGCTTATTTCTCTCTCATGGGATGGATATGTACTAGTATCAGTCAGCTACACATGTACATCTGTGGCTATTCCATCTAGCACATGTTGCCTCCGAAATCACCATATAAGGAAAAGAGGAATGAAGGATGCACACTAGTCCTTAACTGCATTAGCCTAGAAAAGTGGTCAGCAAACTGCGGCCCCTTGAGTGTGGCTCTTCCACAAAATACCACGTGTGGGCACGCACGTACAGTGCGATTGAAACTTCGTGGCCACACTCAAGGGGCCAAAGAGCTGCATATGGCTCGCGAGCCGCAGTTTGCCAACCACTGGCCTAGAAGTTACAAAAGTCCTTCCACTCAGCCCATTGGCTAGACTTAATCATGCATTCCTGATAGAATAAGGAACATTTATTGAATCTGTGCCAGAGGCCTTATGATCAGGTTCTTCACTCTCCAGCCTGCTGTTTTAAGATTTCTCACCCTCTACCTCCTATAACACACTGCTCTACTAAATTATGTTTAAGTGTGGATTACTTCCCTCTTTTTTCCAATATCTATCTGAACTATATGCTAGTGAGCAGTTTCAGAAGTACTATATATATTTTTTTCTTTATTGATTAAGGTATTACATATGTGACCTTATCCCCCCATTGCCCCCCCACCACACCCCCCGCTCATGCCCTTACCCCCCTAGTGCCTGTGTCCATTGGTTATGCTTATATGCATGCATACAAGTCCTCTGGTTGATCTCTCCCCCTTCCCCCTGCCCTCCCCTACCTTCCCTCTGAGGTTTGACGGTCATATATTTTTAAAGTGTAAATTTTTGGAGGTACACAGGAAAATAACAAAATATTGGTATAGATTGTTTTTGTCTAGAAAATGATCCCTAATAATCCATATCAACCCTTTATTATTAGATAGTGGGCCCCCTATCTAAAGTTTAGGATCATACATTCATTGTCAGACAGTTTAAAAGTGACAAAACAGTTATTCCCCAAGACTGGTCTGAATTTTGCGTTTGGCACAGAACATATTAAATTAGATTTGTGAAGTGGGAGAATGAAAGTTTCCAGAAAGCCAGGCGGCTCATAAAAATAAGATTTTTCAACAGGCATTTTATTAATGAAGTATATTTTTACTTTTATTTCATGGTTTAGAGTAGTTTGATTTGGCACACAAAAATATGTTTTTATATAAGTGAATTTCAGTGAATTTTATTTTTATAGTATTACACATATACAATTATGTATTTTACTTATTGCATCTAGGAGAGTAGCAAACTTTTCTTTATGATGTTTTAACTTGGTATTTCAACCAACTACCTTATAAATTATCAGTTCCCTCCCCCACCAATGAAGAACCTCTAGTTTATTTGTCAAGACTTTTGTCTTGATGTCTGTATCCATATTTAGTTCATCCATTACCATTATGTTAGAATATACATTCTTTGAAAGTTGATACTGTGCTAATCTATTTATCTGAGGGTAATTTGCTATTGTGTGATTTTAGCAACATGATTATCTCTTTTGCTATAATCTATAGCAGCCAATCTGTTCATACATGCTCTAGTTATATGTTAAATTATTGGAACAAATGGGAAAAGATCAGGAAAATGCAATAGCTATTTTGGCTATGGCTGAGGAACTAAATTTTTAATTTTATTAATTTTAATTTATCTAAGTTAAATTTTGGTCACCACTGCTTCAAAAACGTATGGATCATAATTAACCTGCTTTATATTATTAAAAATAAAACCCCTGAAGACACACTATGTAGAACAGCTAAAAAATTCACTCTCTATTCACTTATTTCTACTATATTAGTTTGCTAAGTCTGGCATAACAAAATAACACAAACTGATGGTCTAAACAATAGAAATGTATGTTTTCAGTTCTGATGGCTAGAAGTCCAGAATCAGTGTTAGCAGGGTGGGTTTCTCCTGAGGACTCTCTCCTCGGCTTGACATGGACACCTTCTCTCTTAGTTCTCACATGGTCCTCTTTCCTTTGTGCTCACCCATCCTTGATGTCTCTTTTTGGTTGCAAATGTCTTCTTCTGATAAGGATTCTCCACGTATTGGAAACTTGTATCTGAGAACTGTCTACAATTTTTAAAAACTCATGAAATAGATAAATAGTTGAGTCCTGCTGATTATAGAACTCACATGACAGATTTGAACCATTCAATATGTCTTCAACATGTTCTGATATTACCAGGGGCAATAGCTGATTTGCAGAGAATATAATTTTAGTTTCTTTATCTTATTGCTTTTTAAAGCATTCAACGTCTTTTTAAGTGACACAGGCTTTTAAGTTTTTGTGTAGTAGTCTCTATAATATCTGCCATGACTTTCCTCTTTAGGCTAAAAAACAAAGCATTTGGCTATTTTCCTAGAGTTTATCTTACATAATACTTATTCCTTAGTAAATGTTTAAAATCTTAGCTTTATTTAATTGGACAAGAATAGTTATGACAAAGGTCTTAGCCCCAATACTTAAAGAAATGGTAATGTTCTCAGTTAGGAAAATTAATTTTTATGTTAAACAATACCATATAAGAAATATATCACAAAAGATTAACTACAAAAATAAGAACATATTAGCAATAATAATCTGCTTTGATTAAATTTCAGCACTTTGGGCCACGGCCGGGTAGCTCAGTTGATTAGTGTTGTCTAGATACATCAAGGTCTCAGGTTTGATCCCTGATCAGGGCACATAAAAGAAGCAAATCAATGAATGCATGACTAAGTGGAAGAATAATATATATTTCTCTCTCTCAAAATAATAAATTAAAAATATGTTTTCAGCACTTTTTGTTGCAATGTCTTACACTAATAAATTGGGTGGAATTTTTTTTTTAACTTTACTTTTTCACATGGCCTAAGAAAAAGGGAGGTTAATTATTCATCATTAATTCAAAAATAGGGTGGTAGGAAATAAATACAGAATGCATCTCCTTTCTTTTTGTCATCCTTTAGCACTCAAACTAATGTGAGCAAGTACATAACCCTGGACTTCTTACTATGAAAAAAAGCAAACTTCTGTTTGACTATGTTAGTTTTCTGTTACTTACAGTCACTTGTATTCTTAACTGTTAGAGACTGTATATAATCTAGAATAGTTGTTCTTCAATAAAATTTTTTGCCATGTGGAAAAGTCCTATATGTGTACTGTCTAATATGGTAATCAACAATATGGTAGTCACATGGGGCTAATGAACAATTTAAAGGGGACTAGTATGATTGGGAAATGAAATTCTTAATTTTATCTTAGTAAACAAATTCAAATTGAAATAGCCACATGTGACTAGTGACTAACTATTGGACAATACAGGTCTAAGACTTAGGGGGAATAATTAACTCAATTTTTTGTTATTAAAAAATTCAAATTAATGTTTCCATCCACTGAAGACCATGAAATTTCACCCTGTGGTGATTATATTTGTGTCTTGAAACTCATTGTCTTCCTCTGATAACTTCTGAGCAATCATTGCTTGTTGTGAAAGCATAGGCCCATACATAGGACCATGCATATTCTTGGCCTTAACATAGAATCCCCTGTTCTTTTAATGTGAATTTAGCAGATTTGGGGTTAAAAGCTTCTTTAATTATTCAAGTTGTAGTCTCTATTTCTTTGCCCACGCCTGGGATTATGATTATGGAAGTTCATTTGCCAGTCGTCAGTGTTATTATGAACAGATTTTGAATCCTTTTTCAAAAGAAGTTTTTGCTCAGAAGAGGCAAGAACTGGGTATTGAGTGGTCAAACTGGCAGACTGAGCAGACTGAAGGAAAACAGACTCACAGTGTCCCCATGGACTCCTGTACTACACGGCCCTGGGCTTTGAACGATCTCCTGTCAAGCCTTTCCGCTGAGTTTTAGGTTTACTTTCTTCTATTTTCACATTTTTATTTTTAGGAATAATGTAGTCACAATCTGTAACAGACACTCTTTGTTTGTTATTATAAGGGATGTATTAAAAATCTGAGTATTACAACAATGGTTTATTCTTTTTGGATAATCAGATTCAGTCCTTCTCCTGGCTTATTAGTTGTAAGTAATAACACTGACCCTTCTTTTCTTCCTTGCCTTTTGTAAGTCAGTGTGTGCTTTTAGCTTCTTTCTCGGTTTTCTATGATGATTTGGAGGAATCTTTTCAGCAAGAACATGTGAGACTATGTGGCTCTTTATGCAGGGGCCCTAACAAAATAGGTGAGGTTTTCTTCAGCACGTTTCTCTGTGTCATAAATATATTGATTGGATGCTGAAACACCCAAGTGTTACATTTCAAGGTATAAATGAGCCCAGTTTCAATGACAGGATTTTGCCATTTCTTTCTTTTCCTGTGACCTTTCTGGGTGAGCATTCTTTGATCGTGAAATAATTATTTCATGTCATTTGTGGGTTCTAAAATGTTTCTTGATGCTAAGTGTTGTGGTTTAATTGGTTGATAAGGGAATTGGCAAAATACCCTTCCATCCAGAAATAAATACTAATAGGAAATTCTGAATGGGGATTAGATGCCATAATGTCTAAAGCTAGCTAAACAGACTGGAAATCACTTTAAACTGTATTTTAACATATTATGTTTTACAATGTTATTCTCAAACTCCCCCCCCAAAGACCACTAAGACATTTAAATATCATATCCCAAATTACTTATGTTTTTTAAATTGGTAAATTACCAGTCCTTTCTTTCATTTACTAGTTCTTCAAGTCTTCAAGGAAAGAGTTATAAAAGGAAGGCTAATCATCAAAGAGAGAACACTGATTCCATGCCATAAAGCTTTCCAATACCTGTTTATTCCCTCAGAATTCAGTTTGGAGACAGTCATGATTTCTGATGCCCTGTTAATTTTTCAAGTCCCCAAATTAAGAATGATGTTAAAGCATCCATTTACCAAAACTTAAACATCAGAGGACAATAACGGAAATCTTTGAAAACATGGACACTCCTCAATAATTGTTGTCGTTGTGTTGGTTATTTGTGTGTTGCATTTTTTGGGGTTTTGTTTTTTGTAAATTAAATGCAAAGCACTAAATACATTCCCCCCTTTGTATTTAATATCATTTGCATATCAAACTTCTAGAAAATAAAATTTGTTACTATTTCCATGAGGAGATTCAGGGTTCTGGAAAATTTGCCAATGCGTGTTTCCCAGTGCTGTGACTTACAGTGTTAGCACTCGGGCTTATCCGATAGGACTCTTTCAGATAAGCCTGTGCCAGACAAGTTCACATTCCGTCCGCTCCAAAGCCAACCTAATTTACATATCAAAATCCATTTTATTTATTTTTATTAATGAGAAGTATGAATCAAAACAGAAAACTGAGTGTTGCAAAGGCGCCTGGAAAAATATTTGTTTTAATGGAAAGAAAGTTGAGTTTGGCATTCCTGTAATAATCATGGTGCTGTCTGTTAATTTCCTTCTGCCCTTGATGCTTTCCATTTTTTCCTAAGTCCCTTGGTCCTGATGCTTAGAAATGATAGGGTCCTCCCTGTTCTTAACTATGTCAACATATATTGTGTGGGAGATCCAGAGACCGCTAGTGAAGGTTGTGGGTGCTGTAACAGAGGCACATAAAAAGTGCTATAAAATAAACCACAAAACATAGCTTGACAATTTGTTTTCGCTTAATGTTTGTTTGTGTTTTGTACCTTTTCTTCCCCAGGAGGAATTTATATAAACATTCATTTAAATATGTATTTTAGTGCTTGGAATGAAGCAAGATAGCAAAATTTAGTGTGAATTGAAAGTGTAATCACTTTAGACTAGGTTTTTTTTAAAAAACAACAACAAAATACAAAATATAGGCATTATGTATTTGGTTTAAAAAACATTTTTATTTCACATTCTATGTTACTTTATGGCCTTTTGGGAGAGAGGCATTGAGGAAATATAAAAATAGATGTCAGGTTATTAGGAAATGTAGATACAGTAGATCTGTTAAATGTTCTGTTGGTCTAGGGTGACAACGTAAATGTTGATATGCACCTGACAAAAATAGTGCTCTGGTATTCTTGGCTGTGAGCTTATTTTATCTGCAGTGACAAAGAACTGCCTATCTCTACTCTGAGAGTGTGTGTCTAAAATGGAAGTGAAATTGTCTAGACAACTAATATTAGAGAAAATTTCACTTATCAGCTAAAATAAACTCTCCAAAACATGGACTTCTGAAAGGACACACAGTTTTCAGTGTAAGTGCAATCTTGGATTTCTTAACAGGCACAGAGTGGAAAATATTTATTGTACTTCTATATCTTTTTCAGCGTTAAAATAAGTTGTCCTTCCTTCTGCTTTCTAGTTACATTGCCCTCAGAACTGAACAATTATTTTTCTTAAGCCCAAATTTACTAGGTTGATTGAGATACAGTACCACTGTCAAAATAATGACTTAGGATTTACATTTTAAATGTACATATAGTATTTATATGAGGCATTATGCTTTGCCCAAAAGTCACACTATCAGAGAGCTGTGAATCTGAGCTATATTTTGTTAGCTACCCATCACTTTGCTTTTTACTAAGTCCTTTTTTCCTAGATAATATTAGTAAAAAGCCTTATGACATATACCCAGATGATGTTAAGGTTCGTTGAAGATATAGATCATTACATTAAATCGTTGTTTTGACATTAAATCATTGTTTTTCTACACAGGCTCTAGAGGAGCACCTCTTTTAGGTGTTAGTATCAGCATTCATTGTGCTTCATTTCAAGCAATTTTTGCCTAATGCCATGCAATGTTTTCTAAACCATGTCCCATAAATCACTAATGTATCAGAAGATGTTTGTAAGAGAGTCTGAAAAATATATGGTTTGGGCTCAAACATGTTTGGGAAAATTGTGTTACCTTCTTGCCTCTTGATCATGTACAGGTTGCATTAGAGTGATAAAAGGCACTGAGCAGCTCTGTAGTAACGCAGCCTCTTTAGATAAGAGAACATTTTTCCCACATGTAGTGTTTTGGTACCCCTTTTATTTTTTATAATTTTTTTACATTTTATTGATTTTTTACAGAGAGGAAGGGAGAGGGATAGAGAGTCAGAAACATCGATGAGAGAGAAACATCAATCAGCTGCCTCCTGCACGCCCCCTACCGGGATGTGCCGGCAACCAAGGTACATGCCCTTGACCAGAATCGAACCCGGGACCCTTCAGTCCGCAGGCCGACGCTCTATCCACTGAGCCAAACCGGTTAGGGCGGTACCCCTTATCTTAAGGCAGTTAACGTCTTGGGGACTCTTTTTTCAGGTAATGCAGTATGGAGAATGATGATCCAAAGAATCCTGTGAGTTACATAATTGATGGATTTTTTTTTTTCCCCTTTTGCAGAAGCTTCAGAGAGAAACTCTAGTGAAAATACATATGCCACTATCATGCAACTGAGGTGTCCCACTCTCCCATATAAACCAGGGAAGCTCTCATGTAGGTCGTATCAGGAGCTGTATATGAAATTGTTCATTGAAGCATTGTTTGCAGTAGTGAGGACCAAGGGGACCATCAAAGTAGTATATACCACTGCAATGTGATGTATGCCTGATACAGACCATTATGCAACAGTCAGACACAAAGGTGCGATTAGAAAAACAATCTAAATAGATCTGGAAAACATAATCAGAATGAGAGTGCACCATGAATTCTACAATAGATCAGGTAGAGTATATACTACCCTATCAAGTGATTTAGGAATTCATCATATGCAAGATTATATCAGCCTCCTATCTTCTGGCTCTTTATATCTACCTATTTTGTCAACTGGTTGCATAAAATTTTGCACCAACACTAATGGTTTTCTTTCTTCCTTACAATAATTCAATGATGTTTTTAAGCCTCCTTGGGGAAACCTATATAAAAATGATTTTATTTTAAAATCAAGAATTACTTATCCTATTAAGTATAGGTAATATTCAATTCTTTTCCTCTTCTTCCATCTTTTTAAGCCCTGGGGATAAGGCAGACAGGAAGTAGGATATTTACATGTGCATGTGACAGTTCCATGCTTGGATAATGATCTTCCTCTTGCCAAGATACTCTAGTTTTATTGGTAAGTTTATGTAGTCATCTGTTTATTGAGTGTGGATCAGAAGGTAAGAAGAAAAAACCCTGGCCAAAAATAAAACATTGATTGTATTCTACTATAGAACCTCTTCTTGTGAAGAGGGCATCGTTCTCTCTTTTGTAACAATAAAAATCAGGGATGTGACTTTGGAAATTAGGGATGAGGACGGTATATAAATTCACAATGATTATAAGTAGCTTTCAAAGTGACATTCAGTCTTATAGTTCAGCCAAAAGTTATAACTGTAGTTATAGTTTTGAGTTGAAATTATGGTAGCTTGGTTCTGGTCTCAAGAGGAAAGTATACTTCTTATCTACCCATGCAGATAGGACAACTAAGAACTGTTAACACGAGGAGTAGCTAAAAAAAAGTGAAGTAGAAGCAATTGCAATGAGTCCTGACGTTGAAATCTTGCTGATTGTATAATACAAACATAACTTTATTTCCTATTCTCCCAAGGCATCAGGCAATAGAAACCACACTTTATTTGAACTCTAAAAAGTCCTAATTTCATGCGACATAATAATGTAGTTAAGGTTGATGGCATCATTTAATTTATTGTCTACTGATCAATTAGAGTTAGTATAGTAGCGCTGGCTCTGGATTCAGAAAGATCTAGGAAAGAATCCAGTTTTGACAATTACTAGTTGTAGGATTTAGGGCATGTATTTAAACCCTATTTTTTTTTAAATCATAGAATGGAATAATGGCTGTAGAAATCTCATCAGGTGATTTCAAGAAACGAATGAAGTAAGGCTTATAAAAGTCCTCAGCATACTGCCTAGCATATAGTGCGTAATCAAAGTCAGCTATGTGATTATTGTTGCTATTCCTCACCGGGTTATACATTGTTTTATTTTCCTTAACCACATGTTTCTCAACTGAGAGCAATTTTACCCCCAGGGGACATTTGCCAATGTTAAAGACATTCTTGGTTGACAGCATTCTGGGGGGTTGGGGGTGGTGTGCGGAGAGATGCTACTGGCATCTAGTGGCTGGAAGCCAGGGATGCTTCTAAGTGTCCTGTAGTGCACAGGAGAGACCTCCTGACAAAGAGCTATCAGCTCCAACCCGCGACATGTCCACAGTACAGAGGTTCAGGAATTTGCTCTAACTATTCATTTTTGAGCACTCAGCTTAAAGATATTATTTTTGTGTATTATTTAATACCTACTGATATATATAAAATACTCTCTTCTGTGATATAGTTTAATCGGTGACACATCTGTATAGGCACAATTTCTTTCTTTCCTAAGTTTTTCACATGAATACCAAGTTCTATGAAAGGATTTTAATATTATTTGTTAATTTTTATTCCCTAAAATAATAGAATTAGGATTGAGTAATTATGTAAAAATGGAAAATAATTTTGCATTGGAATGATTTTATTCTCTATATATCACTTATTATAGAAATGCATTCTCAGGAATGGCTGTACATGAATGATATATACAACAGTATGAATATTTGGTAAATGTAAAATAGGTATAAATGTAAACTTAAACATGAAAAATTAATACATAACATTTAAATACCCTAGTGAAATGTATGCAGCTTTTGGCAGAATCAAGCACGGTACTTCTTCTCTACTTATATGAGCAGAAGTACATCAAATTTATTATAATTTTGAAAGTAACTATGTGTAATACTGACGGTATGGGTTGCTTTGTAATGAACTTTGTTGCACTGATGTGCTTAGAATAAGATGGCAGGGATTGCTTTCCTTCGGGCCTTTATTTCCTACAGTTAGAAATCTATGCTTTTTTGGACTTCTACCCTATTCAGTAAAACTTCTTATACATTTTTGCTATATTCAACGAATTTTATGTGATAGTGCATAGTGATTTATAACACGCTTCTCACTATAACAGGGAAATCATGTGTTAATCCTATCACATTAGGATCAAACGAATGAACAAAGATAACAATTTAATTTTATCTGAATTCCCTGGACTGTGACATAATAACAAGCATAGATAAAGCAATAGATAGTTTTTACTTCTCTCTCTCAGCATGGACTCTATTTCCACATGATGTATTCTTTCTGGTAGTGTGTGTAGAAATATCTTGAGACTTATATTTACTTGTAGTAAAATATTAAAGTCCCAAGAGCATTATTAGTGGTTCAGTGTCAGCCTGAATTTGAGCTGTAGGTCAAGGGCTTTTTGAATGGTGTTTAAAAAATGTACAAAATTATTAAACATGTTCATTGGTGACCTAGCTGATGAAATGAAAAACAACATAATCTATAAAATTTTAATAACATATTTTTAGGTTTGTACTGTGGGGTTTATTGTTGATAATTTGAATTGAATGTTACTTGATAAATAGAATAAATTAAAAAAAGAGATACATGGGTAAAAGATTAATGGAATAATTCCGCTAGTTATAAATAAAAATGGGCCTATAAATAGAGGATATGAAAGCTTGGGCCTTCTTTATTCATAGACTAGAAGCTAAATATGAATAAGAAGAGGAGTATTTTTAAAATATGTTTATAAAACTTCAGTATTGTATAATGGGAAGTCATTATTTAGGAACTACAATATAACCCATTCATAACATATAAAAGAGATGGGAAGTTTAATGATCTTGTAAAAAAATGGAGCATACTTCTTGTTACAGTAATGGTTTTTTGACAATTAGGCAGGAGTAAGTACTGTCGATGAATGTTTCCCATTGATAATTGAAAATGTAGAGATATGGCTTTGATTTCATGAATGTGAGGCTAAAAATCCATTACTTTCAGCACCTTTGTCATGCTTTTATTAAATTTATGTGGCTCATGATTCTAATTACTAGGATAAGCATACTCATTTTTAAATTTTCTGTATAACTCTAATGAAATAATCAGGACAAAATTCAGTAACAAGTTTTCAGTCTTTCGTTAAACACAGAAACAGAACCCTTTCTCATAATTGCACCTGGATATTGAATATGCAAAACAGATAAAAAGGAAGCCATTTGGGTTGAAGAATGACAGGTGACCTTCCCAAACTTCAGGCATCTCTTTAATTACAAAACCTTTACATTTAAAATACTAAAAATGTATACCTGTTCTCACAGAAAGATGATGATGTTCTAGAAATTAAATTGACGACTGTTAGGATTTTCCACAAATTGATAACATGAAATGGTCATTGATGAGCTGCTATATGTAGAGTTGAGGTCAGTATACACAGAGTTTAAAGAATAAAAATGTATAATACAAAAATATTTTTAAATGATCGCAGCAGCTAATGTGTATTAATTTCTTAGTGTGATACCTATGAGGCAGCCATGAAAATTCCCTGCTCAGGTTTCCTACCTTGGTCACTGCTAAGCACTCAAATGCTGAAGCTACACTTGCCAGGACAGCTGCCAGCAAATGACTGAGCATGGCATGGATGCCAACCCAAGCGTTCTTGAGAGATATGGGGCTCCTGTTCCTGGCAATTTGGGCTTGAGGGCTCACCTTTGGCCTAGTGGAACTTACTAGAAGGGCAAAGCAGTCTGAGATTCAGACTCTTCCAACCCAATCATCCTTCTTTGCCTCTTCTTGACGAGGTTGAGAGCTGCATTCAGGTCTCCTGCAGTACTTATTCCCCTCATAGGCATTTACCGTAATAAATCTCTTACATGTTGAAGGACCATCAGTATCTCAATTTTAAATGAACATGTTTCTGTCAAGTTTTTTGCAGGTCATCTTTTCGCACGGACCAAATTCTACACCTGTGCATCTGCTTCTTAGTCCTGTCCTTTCTGTATTGGTTTGATGCAGAAAGGCCCCGCCCTCATTTTTTCCTTCAGCTTTCATCTATCAGTTGCAGAGGATTCGGAATCTCTGTAATTTTCTCAACGTTCATATTTTAAAGCTTGTACTGCAACTTAATTCATGTAACTCTAGATATCCTACGCTAATGTTGCACAAGGCCATGCCGCTGTTGAATCATACATATATTTGTTTTACTTGAATGTGCTTCCCTAAACATGCCTGCCAGTTACCTGAGGAGTGGGCCTTCTTTGGTGGCGGTTTCTACCCTTTCTCTGCGCACAGCCTCTGAGGTAATTTGAGTGCTGTGGCTGCTCTGTGGAGCAAGGGATGCATTGTATGGGCTGCCCTCAAATTGGACAGGAAGGAAAGACTTTCAACGTAAGCTCTGCAGATTCACTGACAGAGCAGAAGTCATTTGCCCTGTCAGATATTAATCTACCCATTCCTGACCTACAGGCACTTCATCCTCTCCCCTGACCAATCTCTCTGGACAATAGAATACTCTGGTTTTACTAGTTAACTTTCTTTAGTTCGTTCTGTCAAGCTACTTGAGGTTTCTGTGTATGTAGTGTATTCACTCTAAAAAGTAAAGTCTCCATTATTTAATGTAATTCTGCAGTTGCTCTTTTAAGATGATTTCTCTCTGGATTATCCATTTCCTACTGGTTTTCTTGCTAGGTAGTGCCCTGCTATCTTTGAAACTCAAACACCAAACTGATGGGAATGAGGATAACCTCTGACCAGTTGGATTTCTCTGTTCTCCGTGCTCTGCTGAAATATAATTTGAGTTAACTAGATGAAGGCTAGAGAAATGCCTTATTTTTAATATTTTTATAGAACATATATGGGGTCTTTCTGTTAAACAAAAAATACTTTATAAAACTTGTTAAGACAGTGAGGAATACTTTTTTTGAGAGAAAGGGACCACAGGGGCTTTGCAGTTAGGGATAGAAATCAGGCTCAACTCTGAATACTAGGACAAGTGGAAGCTAAGGAGTGGGATGGGATCCTCAGGAATGGAAAATTGATAAGAGGAAACATCAAGGCTAGGGGAATTCTTGCTAGAGCTACTGGACAGGATTCTTGCTGAGGGCAGGACAGAGTGATAAGATATTAAAAGTGGAGGGCATAGAATTTAACCAGATATCCAGGGTGATCAGATGCAAGGATGGGGAAATCTTTGCTGAACTGACTCAGCAGAATTCTGGACTGAGCTGGCAAAGACAAGTCAGAGCTTAGAAAAGAAGGTTCAGAGGAACCTGACTCAAGTTTGGTCAATAAGAGAGTCGGTGTCATAAAGTTCAATAGAGACGGTCTCTACTTTTTACTATGAGAGGCCCTTATTCTTGAACAGCCAATAGCTCTTATAATCAATAAAGTTCAAGTTGAAGAATTACAAAGGGAGTGAAATTTGATGCTGAAACAACAACTAATCTAACTAATCTTTTGTAAATAGTAATGAAAGGAAAGGGTAGTTAAAAATTGAACATCTGAACACCTAATGAGTGATATGTATGCAAATAAGGAAACATACCAACAAAAATGTAAAACATTTCTGGATTACATTCAAAATTGATAGTTACTTTGTTAAAAGAACTTTGTTTAAAATTAGTTTTACTTCTAAGACAATACTTGTATAGTCTGCTATAACAGCAAAGAAATACCTTGTATAGAAACCTTATATGCTTATGTAATATCTAGTATTTTGCCATGCTCCTTTCAATGTACTTTTGAAAATATTAGCTTTATTTTATTTAAAAGACCCCAAACATTTCTGTTTCATACCAGCTATTTGTCTTTGTGGAAAAATTTAAAGATTTGAAATGAAATGAAATACTTCATTAGGTATCACATTTGGAAGCTTAATAGTGAGGCACTGATTCATCTCTTAAATGAAGCAAAGAGCCTAATATATGCTTTTTAAGATAAATATTGTGAGTTAAATAAACTGTGATTATCTAATAATCTTAACTAAGAGAATATATATGATAAATGCTTACCTACAAAAATGTTAGTAGCATCTAATAGATAAAATATATATATTTTAAACCGTTGTATTTAACCATAGAAGAAAGTGACTGAAAATAGCCCGAGGCCAGAAAATATTAGAATATAAATTTAACCAAGAGCCTTAACGTGTTCATGCATCTTGAAGACCTAAAAGGACCATAATTCTTTCATTTCTACTAGGAGCTCATTTTGTATATTTGAACACAGTTTAAACACATTTTTAAAATTCATATCATAAGCAAGCTATGGCAATTATAGCTATTTTTTCATTAGTATTTTTCCCCTCCCTACGAATTATGAAATGAGAATTTTCTGGAGTAGAATAATATTATAGTATATTCTCTCTCCAAATCTCAAACAAGCATATTTGTATATGATTTTTTAAATGAAAAATCAGAAATTAGCAGCAAAACCTATAACACCACTTCTAAGTTTTATTTAAGTTTGCTTTCCCCTGATATTTTCTCAAATGCAAATAAGTTAGGTAATCTTTCCCACAGTCTGGCTGCATTTTAAGAAACTGAGCTCTTTCAGTAAAAGAAGTGGTAGGAAAATGCCTTGACCTTGGCCAGGTACACAATTATTTTGCAAATGAAAAGGTGGTGTGTGTGACTTTTTTAATGAGACAAAATTTGCATCAGGTTGTAATCTGATTGCTGGTGTACACCACTTGAACCTGACCCTAGGGTTGAACCAGTTCTAGTTAATTTATAAAAAAAACAACAATGCATACCTGTGAGGTGAGCCTAGAGTATATGATTTACTAATAGTATACTACATTGTAAAACTTTCTACTTATTTTGTTGCTTTCTTTAAAACTAATGTACTAGAAACATTTCTTAAACGTGGTATTTCCTTTTTGATTATCTTAAACTCTTCCAATTGGATACAATAAGCAGGAGGATGAAGTAGTCTTTAGAATTTATAAAGCAGTGTTCCTTTATGCTTTATGTAATTATATTTTATGTTGCATTGTATGAGATATTCTCAGTTTATTTATATGGACATGGAACGTCCATTTAAATATACTTTAATCCTTTTAAAATTGAAAAGGATTATTTCTCTGAATGCCCTTCCTTGTTTGACTAGGTAAATCAATACTTTGAGGAGAGTGACATGAGTCAATATTGATGCAATGCCTAAGCAGTTGCTTGAGTCTGTGCCTGTCATTGAGTTGTTGGGGTATGTGTACACACATATTATGCATCTGAGTGCTCCTCTCTTTCCTCTAAATTACAATAGTTATTTCACATTTTGAAACACTAAGAGAAAGGTGATGAAAACTATATAAAACATTCACTTGATGAAATGTTACAATTTTTACCTATTATTTTTTCATCATGAGACTTTAAAGATGTCAGCCCTTCAAATATGAATGACTAAATTAAAAGAGCCACTTGAGTTCATGTTGTCTCATACATAAATATAGTCCTTCATGTCCCACTTACTTTCATCCCTTGGGATGATTTGGGAATAAATTTGCTGCCACAGTGGCTGAGTCTGAAGAGATTGACTAATCTCTGGGACCGCCATAAAAGTATCATATCTGCTGGAAACCAGAATATCTGAAGGGTATGTCAACAAAGGTAGGAAAGGAGAAAAGTCACTGCTAGAAGTCACGTAGGAGTTTTCTGTCCGATACTAGGATTCTATTGAGAATAGAATCCAGCAGTAGATAGCAATTGGCCATCAGTTTTAAACGTGGTTAAATAATTTTCTTGAGTTGGGATTCAAGATCAGGATGACATAAACTCTGCTCTGGACAGTTCCAGTTTATGTCACGTATCCTGGCGTAATTATTAATAACACTCCCTATTATTTTCAAAAGTGGTTTGAAAGATACACTGTCTTCCTTGGGAAGGTTTAGGGTTAAACTCCTTAGTCCAAGAAGAAATGGCAACACCAGGCAGATTATCAAAACAGTGACTCAAAGAAATGAAACAATTGTGGATGAGGAACATATGTATATGAAAACACTGCCTTTGAAACAGTGCAAAAACTTAGTTTCAGAGCTAATGAACAATGTCACATGTTAAGTAGCTTGGGGGGGATTTACGTTGGAACTTTGGTCAGGATTGCACCTAGGGAAGTGTTTGTCAAACTTTCTGATTACACTAAACATGCAAGAGGCATTTGCTAAAATGCTGATTCCCTGGCCTCACTCCAGACCTGAAGAGTGAGACTTTCCTAAGGTGGGCATGGAGTTGGCATTTTCAATAATCTTCCTGGTGATACCTATTCACACTAAAGCATAAGAATTATTAGAGATTAGAGACAGCCAGCAGTTTTAAAGTAACAGATGCCATCCAAAATGTTCTGAAGGTGCATTGGTTGAGTATAAGTTACAAATAAATATGTAAAGTTAAAGCATCTGAAAGCTGTCTTAATTAGTTCTGGGTGATTTTGATAATCTTTACATTACATTATATAAGTTGGGTCATCATGTCCTGAGTGTAAGTGAAACATTATACTAGATAAAAAACAGAGTTCATTGGTTGGCCATATATACTATATAAACGTTTTCTTTAACAAATGATATAAAGGGAAGAATGCATAGGGGGGAAATGGCAATGCAAACAGAAAAAAAATAGGGTAACACAAGGTATTTGTAGTTCTGAGAGCATTAGGCCAGATCTGACCCTTAAAAGTGAAATCTTTATATTGATTTATTTGGGGTAAAGGGCATGAACATACTCAGGGTTTAAGTTATAATATGCTGGATGTTAGGCAATAACTATCATAGAAACTGAGGGGTTGGTTTCCAAGTCAACAGTGACATTTTATGAGTTACCTTGTAACTCAAAGGTGGTCCACAATCAGCAGTACAGACATGAGAAATGCAGACTCTCAGGCCCACCCCAGATCTATTTAATCAGAATCTATCTTTTAGTAAGATCCTCAAGGCATTCATGGAGGCCTAACATTTTGAGAAGCACTGCTCTACAAGCAGAAGTGCCTGGAATGATGAAAATGTTGCTTGTATTTGGGAAGTCTCTAGGGAAAAGAGGAGAGTTAGTTATTATTCAAATAACATTTTATTCCATCCTTGCTATGATTCAATAGTCCTTGCAAGAACATCACTTACAAACACAAAAACATCACACCGGTGGTTCAGGTAGTTCGGAGCAGCATGGTGCCCTCAGAGAAGACTGAAATTTTGTCTGTGATTTGGGGCTATCAAAATAAAAAAGAAATGTAATTCTGTGTCCAAAAAGACTTTTCAGTACACTAGGCAAAAGTGTATCATTGACATCAAGTGTCTACACACCAATAGTGGTTGAGAGGACATTTTGTGTCTATGAGCTTTCAAGAGATCTTTGGCAGAGTTATGTTTTTAAAAGGAAAATATGTAACTCACATAAATGCTGAAAGAAAAGGCAAATAAAAAAATCAAGGAGATAAATTTCCTTAAATTTGGAGAAAGATGGACATTTATAAGGTTGTCTTCAATTTATACTAATGACCTTATATCATAATGAAAAGAAGGCAGAGACATTATAGAAATATTGTAAGTTAAGAATCTAGTTAACTCCCCAATTAAAGGGAACTTGATGGAAAGAGGTCACAGATAAGCCAAAATTACAATGAATACAAACGGACCAGGGACAGAACCTGCAATCTGGGTATATGCCCTGACCAGGAATTGAACCTACACAGATGACACTCAACCAACTGAGACATGCCAGCCAGGACTCCTTAGCAATTCTAAGTAAATATTTCCTTTTTTTCTTTTATTCTCCATATCAACCCATCTAGTGGTAGTCCTTGTAACTGTTATTGATGAAGTCAATCCAAATTTCATCTTCTTATGGGTATTTTAAGAAAAGTTGTGTGTGTTTTTTTTTATTTCTATTCACTTTTCTTGAGAACTTGATATAAATGCCAAAAATTTTAATCTAATTTTCTTTATAAAATTACAAATCAACAGTTTTCTTATTCTATATTGTATTGGGGGTCATACATCATATTTCTGTTGCTCCAGCTATTCTTTTGTTAAATGGTAAGCATAATGTACTTTTGGCTGACTGTTGAGCAATAAATGCTTATGATATCTAAAGTTTACTTATAGATCCAAATGATAGGAACCTTCTAATATGTGGACATTTTCGCTGATTTGCCACAATTTCATTATTTTTTCTATTTTATAAATTATTTTTACAATGATGAATCAGATAATTTCCAGTGTACCTCGAATACCATGCCAGGATCATTATCATGGGTTATACTAGTAAAAGCCATGCTTCACTGATGTGCTTATGCCTCTATTTGTTCTTAACCCACTTGCATAAGTAAAATTACTAATCTATCAAAAAAAATGATTAACAAAAACTGATCAATTCAATATGATGAAAAATAATCTTGTGTATTAAATAATATGGGTTTTAAATTATCCATGCCTTATTTTAAATATGTAATTCCTCTTTATACACTTTTAGAACCTTCACAAATTATACATGTTCTTCTACTCTGTTATTAATAATTTATACATTAAAAAGGTTACAAATATAGAACCGTAACTATGGACAGTATTTAGATTCTATGTCTTACTGAATAGGTCTCATTTAGGATTCAGAAATGTAATAGTAACACTGGTAAGTAAAAAGGTAAACTAAAAGACAGTGTTTTCTTTAAGATATTGCACAAGAACTTATACAAATATAAACCTTAATAAAGTGATCTATTCACAAACTGTTTACTTGCTTGATTTTGAAATCTGAGTACTGAAATGAATGATGGTCCCCAGACATATTTATAATGTCCCCTTGGGATTTGTGTTTTCCCTAACAATTCATGACAATAAAGAATATTGGCATGAATTGAAATGAGCACTTAAATTACTCTATCTGAATCATGTCTAAATAATCTAAAGTCATTGGTATCAGATCTGTAACAAGTTAAATATGAATTTTAAGAGGTATCTTGTTCTATTGGACCATTCATTCAAGGGAACGTTGTTGAATGCCTATCATATGCCTTGTCTCGAGTGAGACTGGGACTTACATAAACAAGGCTTAGTTTGAGTCAGTCATGGAAACAAATAATTATCGTGCAACATAACCAGTGCTGAAATAAATGTTATATTAACTACCATTAGCCACTGATAAATGACCAAGTACACTTTGGCTAATAATACTTTGCTGTTATTTTCTTTTTATTTGTTCATTCATTCATTTATTCACTTATCCAACAAGTAATTACTGGACAGCTACTTTGTGCCAGGAACTGTCCTTGAACTGAGGATATGTCAGTAAGTAAATTTCAAATATGACTCTTTACTATCAATTTATTGAGAGAATCTGGAAAAGTTAAATTGTCCACACTTTTCCTATATGTGGAAGTCTGCAGATATCCACATTTTAAGGTTTTTAAGAGTGATAGATAGATGGTATAAATTTAAATGAGTATGATATTAAGCTACTTAAAAAAATATTCTACCCTAAAATAAGCCTCTCACCCAGTGTACTTGTAATCCTAATAGACATAGCAATGCCACTATCTGAATAGGAATAGCCCTTTTGGAGCAGTAACTCTAATGGGTTTATGTAATAGGTGCCTTCACTGAATTGGTTAATAATGGTTTCGTCTTAGAAATAAGGATTTTGAACCCAAGATTAGTGGTTCCACAATTCTGGTCCACAAAAAAAGCTGCATCAAAATGATTTATTAAAAAAAAAAAGAAAAGAAAATGACTGATGAGGTTTAAAACACATACCGCCCCCCCCCACACACACACACACACACGTGCATGCACAATTTCCCATCCCCCCAAACTGGGATTCTGGTTCAATAGGTGTAGGGGTAGGCCTAGGAAGCAATATATATTTTAAAAGCTACCCAGATTATGCTGTTGTCTGATCAAATGTTGGAGCTAGTATTGGACGATTAATTATGACTACCCAGATTCAAGAATTTTTAGATCAAATAAGAAATGAGTAGGACTCTAAAATCTAGCAATCAGAACACATGTCTTAACCAGGTTTGTTGTTGTTTTAATACTCACCAGAGGAAGGAAGAGAGAGATGGGGGAGAGAGAAACATCGAAGTGAGAGAGAAATGTCTATCAGTTGCCATTTGCATATGCCCTAACCAGGACTGAACCCAGAACCCATGAATGTGCCCTGACTGGGACTCGAACTGCCAACCCTTTGGTGCACAGGACAATGCTCAACCAACTGAGCACCTCCAGCCAGGCTTAATCATGTTGTTGTTTTTTGTGGTTTTTTTTTTTTTAACTCAGGCATATCCTGGTAAAAGGTTGGTACTTACTAATTATATGGCAGGCACTTAATACATATTTGCTGAATGAATGAATGTATTTTTATACTTTCCATGGATCTACTAAATTTCAGTGTCTGTATATGTATACACAAGTTCATTTTAACCGCCTAACATGAATTATCTCTGAGAATTGTTAGTATTTCTACATCCGAGGAAGCTAGAGTCATGACCCCACATTGGTCAATATCCCATTTTGTATTCCTTTCTTTCTGGACTCATGTTCTCTTTAGTTACAGGATCCCTGACAAGGAAAAAATCACCACTTGATTTTCAATAGTTCTTATAACAGCTCCAGTGATTTTTGGCAGGGAGAACTCAAATTTTCTTTTAGGCTTTATCACGAAAAGTACCAAATAGGCATTCTTTTATTGACCCAATTTTTAAACTTTAAATTATTCCACGAAGTGTCAAGGCAAAAAAAGATCACCAGTTTTTGGAAATGAGGAGGCCATTTGAGTTCCAAAAATTAAACTCTTTTTATCCATTTCTGTGTATATCACAGGAACAATACCAGAAATTTTGAAAAGGTTCTAAGAATAATAAAATATAATGAAGGCATTAATGATGTTAACTAATTATAGATAAAAATAGGACAGATAAAATAAATTTAGAATAATCTATATTTGGTTTAAAAGAGCGAAGGCAGAGGGGTGGTATGTATTTTTGCCTTCAGGCTTATGGAGGCATATTTTTAGCATAATAAAAATAGCCTCTTCTAAAGAGACAAATTATGCTTATGTTTATTAGTCAGTTTGTCTGGAAAATGCCATAGGTAGTCTAATCCTAATTTGTGGGTGACCCGAGGCAATAGGATGCATGATGGGGGGATCTTCATGAGCTGTTCTCTGGCAGAATATAGACTTATTTATGCCTAAATATTTCCTTAGTGTCCATCAGTAAGTTTAAGGTTGTTATTACTCAAATAAATACTGATTAGCACTAACTAGGGATAAGTCACTATGCAAAAATGCCTAAAATATGTGAAACTTAATACCTGTCCTCAGCGAATTTATAATGAACAAAAAGAGAGTTATATTTAAAAACTTTTATTTTCCTGAGTAGGTTAGGCTCTCAGTCTTACACACTAATTTGGTTTTGTTTAAGATCATTATCTCTAATTACAATGTGTAATGGAAGGAAGCTCTAGATTGGAATCTGTTATTTACTTTGAAATACTGTTTCCCTGCCCCCCACCCTGATTTCTCTGAGCTCTAGTTTTGTAATCTAAAAAATGTAGGAGTAGGAATAGGCTTCCTGTAAGTTTCTTATTACTTTAAAAATTCCTATTGCAGCATATTCACATTGGTGTGTGTAATCTTTTGCCTTTCACGATTCCCTTTACTGGAGAATGTTAGCATGAGGAAGTCTGGGTTCAGCCCGTAGACTGTTTGACTGTGGCTGAGTTGATGAAAGTGTTGATCCAGGTGATACATAAGGTCATTTTCTGCTTTCACTAAGTAGTCTCATTGGCTAAAGAGATGGAAGGATAGATCTTCAGCAAAAACATACAAGCAGACACATATAATATTTTATAAAATAGGCATACAAAGAGGAATGTGTGTGTTTACATGTGTGTGTGTGTGAGTATACCATTAGTTATAGCTATCGATATCTTATAATCAAAGGCACTCTAAGTGATTAGGTATAAATATGTAATTTCCCCCACATATACAGGGTATCCCAAAGAAATGTATATATACTTTAATAGCTGACAGTTCAATTTTGAAAGTGAAATGTGTCTTAATAAACACTGCCATTTTAATTATTAAAAGTGTGTATATACATTTTTGGGACACCCTATACTTTCTACTTATTGAGGTTTTTCATCAAATCCAGAGGAAAAAAGGAAGAAAGAGATGTGTAGGATGCAAGCTTAGGCCTAACTTTACCTTTCCATCCCTGTTTTCCCCTAATACTCTCCACTGTACCATTTCCTTGGAAACTGAGGCACTTGATCCTCAGTTTTGACAACATTTCCAGCTAAGAATCAGGGAATAATCTCAACCCAATCTGTAGGAGAAAGCCCTGATCTACTTGCTCCTAGATGCAACCTCTCACAGAGATGAGGAGCCTACCAATACAATTGGAGGCATTTCAGTAGGATGCGAGGGGCGCGGTGGGACGAGGGGAGGAAGCACATAGTTTGACTTTAAGATCTAAGTTGCTAAATCTTCCCAAACCTATGTTTCCTCCTATGAAGGGAAGGAAACTAGTTTAAGATTACTTGGAGATGGTAGATGATCTTTAAATGTCATTAGGTAGTCTCTGAGTTAGTAGTAGTTATTTTTATTATACACCTAAAGTTATATATTCACATGCAAACTCAACTGCATAGACTCCTGTATTGAGTAAATGGTATGGGCATACCTATGAATACACATGTATATCCATGATCCTACCCATATGGTTATCACATTTGTTTTATAATAATTTACCCAGTAGGTACTCTTCTAGTTCATAGGAATATTTGTGTTTCGAGGAGCCTTTAGGGACTATCTACTCTGGTGGCTTTCAAATTTTATGTCTTAGAGACAGGATTCCATGGTAGGGTTAAGGGGCAGAGGAACTGGTGAATAGGGAAGATGTGAGTGGATCTCCAGATAACCTCACCCAGAATTACTCCAATCTTATTTGTTTAGTTTTAATATATTTTGCTAGGAAGTGTTTTTTACTGTTTAAAAGTCACAGCACCATCAGCACCACAAAAACAAACAAACAAAACCCCCACAGATCCAACCCTATTCTTCCTTTCATACATGAGAACTGAACCCAGCAAGCCTTAAGTTTCTTGTGGGAGTTCACACAATGGTTGTCAGTGGCCAGATCAAAGCTTACTAACCCAGTTTTTCTGCCCCCTTGTTGAAATGTTTTTTGTTTGGTTGGTTGGTTGGTTTGTGTGTGTGTGTTTTTGTTTGATTGTTTTTTTTTCCATCCCTATCTCTTAATTTTCTTGATCTAACTCACTTTTCTGAAAAGGTTTCTTGGTTGGAACAGAGATTGATGTATAAGGAACTGAAGGGGGTTTAAATTAAACCAGTTTTCATTATAATGGGTTTGTGTCACACACGCTAAAATGTTTACTAAAATAGGATAAAAGTCAGGCATTTGTGATTGTAATTTACTTGGTTCCTTTGCGAAAAAAGTCATCATATGTCATGTTCAGTCTAGGAACTCTATGACCCTAAGTGGTCATAGTCGGAATAATTTTTACAAGGAGATAGTTCACAGTTGTGTTCAGCTACCATATAAAATAAGCATACTATTCATGTTTATTCTAAAATGTCTTATATGTGCTTGAGGAAAAAGAGTTCAAAGTCATCATTTAGCTTTAAATTGCATTATATTTTAGAATGATTAGGTAGAGAAAGGTAATAGTTATCTTAATACAAATACAAGATGATAAATATGATGTGATAGTAAGAATCATGGTATGTATGTAAACTTTTGCTTTTTGCCTTGGAATGTTCTATGGGCAGATTTATTCACCAGTATTTATCTTGAACTGTATACAAATGACTATTTTGCATACTTAAATATCAAAATTCAGAGACCACTGTCCCTGAATTACAGGGTAGGGCAAAAGTAGGTTTACAGTTGTTCATATGAAAAATAGTACAATAATTAATAAATAAAATACAAGAATAAACTCTGATTTGCATACTCACAGCTATAAACTATTTTTGCCCAACCCCATATATTATTATGGATACAATCAGCAAGACATTAATCCTGGCTGTTTGGGTCACTAGTTGCTTTGTTTTCCTCAAGGGTCTATCAGACTTCCTCATTCTCATCTTGTGTAAACTATACAACCAGAACTCTTCATCTAACATGTCTTAGTAATAGGTGTAGTTTGTTGCCCATATAATTAGTCTGATAAGATCATAAAGAAACAATTTTATTTGGAAAGTAATAGGAAAAAATATTTCTTGTATGTATAAATATCGGTCCCTCAAAGAAATGTGTGCCTTTAGTTGGTAATGATAGTCCATTTCACACCTTTATCTCTGCGCTGTATTTTAGCTCAGTTTGGGTAATGTAGCTTTGGTAACATGGTTTTTGCTTACAGCTTCTCCTAAGCAGCTAGTTGCAAAACCTTAATGCACAGGATTATAAATTATAAAAACACATTTGCTGCTTACTTTGGTAAACTTAGCAATAAAGAAGCAGCTGGTACTTTATTGACTACAACTCCCTGTGTATTTCCCCAAAGTCCCAGCTAGACAAGAATACATTTATGTTTTATTTTTTTCTAATTAACTAGACAGAAAAACAGAGGCAAGGATTGATGGGTTTCAGATTTAAAGCATTTCTGTTACAATCGTCAGGCAATCAATCAACCAATTTCTGAAGTATTTCATCTCACTGTTTTATTATGGTTCTCATTTTCTCCAGTTTTATTCTTCTAAATGGAAAAACTTTTGTTTTCTTTTATCACTTTTCAGAGAGAGAATTCATTCACGATAGGGATGAGCAAGACAAATTGATCAGTGATGAAATTTGAATATAGTTTATATGAGAATATTTTCCAGATTTAAAGTCTACAAATCTCTTTTTATGGACTACCTTTATATTCATTCACTCTACTCTTAGAATTTGAGGAGGTCTAAGAGATTAGACAAGAGGAAATAAATTTAGAATGATTAACATCTGTTCTTCCATCAATGAATAGAATTTCAAACGAAGAATACATATTCAGTGATTATTCATTATTTACTTTCTGTAATTTGGAACAACATTATTCTAAGGACTGCAGATGTTTTTTATTATATTATTCTAAAGGTTAGAACAGAAGATGGCCTTTGGGGGTTTTAGTAAAATTTAGCTTCTTGGATAATGGTTATAGGGTTGTGGTCACTTTATGTTTATTAATTAAGGCTTACAATTATGACTTGTGCACTTTTCTATATGAATATTATGCCAGAATTTAAGATGAAAACACATTTCTTGGCCAGGATTCAATGTTAGGGACTGTACCTCTCCTCAAATTATCAAAGCTCATCTTCAAAAATTGTATAAAAATGAACTCAGTATTCCTCACCCATTCACATATAAATAACCCGTATTCCTTTAGAAAATCTCATATGAACATTCTTTGCTGTTGTGCTTTTATGAAGAATTCTGTCCTCCTCTTATAACAAGGAAATAGAGTTAGTAATAAAATTCTAATTATAGGATTCAGGAAAATGTAAGCAAGATTCACTTATCTTTAAAATTCATGTCTGAGAGTTTGTTGTACTCTTATTGTTCATTAATTTACCAAAAACATGTAGAATTTCTGTTTTGTGGCAGGCACTGCTCTGTGAATGCAATACTCTAATGAACCAAACAAATTAAAAAACAAATAAACCTGCCTCACGCTGTTGAAGATCTTGTTGTAATGTTGTTAAACACAGTGATCTAGTTCATACATTAGATATTTAGAGAGTGAGGGCCTGATGGACTAGTCCTGCTTGGTTCAGTCTGTGACAGCACCAAGCAAATGCTATCTAAATTGAGACTTCAAGGATGTGTATAGAAACATTATTATTTGGCATAATAGGAAGTTCAGAGTAATTCAGGTTATTTTTCCACCTGCTTAATAATGTCATCTGCCTTTCACTGTGTTGGCTTCACTTTAGCTCTGGTTAGCCTTGGAGTCCTGAGAAGGCTGCCAAAAGCAACTGTGGCAACATGCTCCCTTTTTCTTGTCCAGCAGGAGAGGAAAATGTCACAATTCACTTATTTACTGAGGAGTGTCATGCACTGATTGGCCTGTGCTATTCTGGAGATATACATGGGATGATGGGTACTTAACCACTTCAGGATTTCACCCGGCTGGCCTGGCTCAGTTGTTGAGCATTATCCTATGAACCGAAAGTTCATGTTCGATTCCTGGCCAGGGCACATCCCTGGGTTGCAGGCTGGATCCCCAGTGTGGGCGTGCAGGAGGCAGCCGATCAATGATTCTCTCTTATTATTGATGTTTCTTTCTCTCCTTCTCTCTTCCTCTCTGAAACCAATAAAACTATATTTGAAAAAAAAGAAAACACTTGAAGGTAGAAGTACTGTCTGAGGCATGTGAAGAGATGGATTCTGATAAGACAACCAATGCCTTTCACAACAATGAAATTCTTAAACAGGGCAGCCCATAAATAGGTTTAAACAGTCCATGGCTCCCTCAAATTTATTAACATTTTTATCTGTGCATATATGTATCTTCTTGGGGAAAGGGACCAAATCTTTCAGCATATTTTCAAGTGGTATATGAATGTAACAGACAATCAATACTCTTAAAAAAAGAACTCAGAATAATCTCAGTAATCTCTTGAAACACTTGTACCTTAGCAATACTACCTCCTCTTACGTAGCTGATGTTTTTAGTAATCTGAAATGCCATCATCACCATCATTGCACTTGGAGTGGTGAGGAGACTTCCCAAGGCCACACCGCTGATGACTGCTGGGTTTATTAGGACGTATTCACTGAGGAATGGGCTTTTCTTTACTGCTTACCTCTGTAGAGAGTAGAAAGAACAATAAACATAATAATCTCAACCTATTTCCTAGACCATCTTTCCTAATTTATATGCTTTCTAAAAGATAAGGCTAAGTTATTAAAATAGAATTTGCTTTAAACCTTAGATAAAAATCAGAATTAGAAATACAGTTTTCATCAAACTGGGCTCAGGATCATTGTTATTTTAGAGAAAATAAAAGTCTGATTAAGAATTACTAAATGAGTAAAAACATGGAACATGATCACATAATCACTTAGTTAAAGATGGCTTTTTGATGGTGGCATGATTAAAATAAAATGATTAAAAAGTATTTATGATATTTTCTATATGGAAATGTGTAGAAAGCAATTTTTAAATTTGCATTCCTGGGATATTTCCAGGCTATAAAGGATTACTCTATCTCAAGTAGAAAAGTTAGAATTGTTTATTTTAAATGTGAGTTAACAGTCCAATTTTTATTCAATCAGGCAATCAGATCCTTTTTTTACAGTACTGATTCCAAGATTGTTATCCTTTTTTTCAGCTAGGCAGAATAACACTTAACAGAGATACTAGCAAGCAGCTAGTTCTGGGTACCACATGTATACAAAGTGATGTACCATTGTGGTGCTAAATGTCCAGTGTTTGTACTGAACATAATGTCAATAATGACCCAGTAGTCAAAATTAGATGTAGCCCCAATTTCTCAGATGCTTGAATGATCATTTTCTTTAGTAATTGAGTTCCTCATAGAACGCCACTGCTCTGATTGCTTGCTCAGTAATCTAGGCATATTAATTTGAAAAGCTGCATAAGCATGTGGCTAGGATAATGGCAGTGAAGTAATTGCAAGGAAATCTTTTACAACAGACTTATTTTCATCTAATAAACTCTGCCCCGATGGTTAACGGGCATGTAATGAATGTGATACGAGTTCTAAAATGTATATGCATTAAAATATCTATTGAGATAGTTGAAGATTAGACATTCTAGAAGATGCTTAGCAATCACTGTAAAAAGATGTTTTTAAAATTGTGTGTGTGTGTGTGTTTCCTTTTCAGCTTATTAGGAGGTCTGGATTTTTAGAGGAAGACAGTTACTTTGCTGAGTATCTATCAGGTCACTGACATTATGCTGTAGATGCCTTTCCTATGTTGTCACAAGTCATCCTCATAGTAACATTGTATTCAACATTGATTCTACTATCCTTGTTATGCAGATAAGGAAAAGGGAACTGAGATTAGGGAAGTTATTTGCCCAAAGTCACAACAGTAGACCCCCTATCAGATCTGTCTGATTTTAAACCAGTCCATTCTTTAGTTTCTGCCTCATCACAAAGGGCTATAATTTTAGGACTATATTCCAGCATTTTACATTTATATATAAGGATTCAGGTGTTAAAGTCCAGCGTTATATTGGGTAATAATTCCTAAGGGGAAAGGAGGGCCATTGATGTTGTAACTATGTTGTGACATCTATAGACATTAATGTACCCCCCCCCAATCACATTATTCTCTATCAGATGGTTCTTCTTAAACTGTCAACCATGAGAAGGTAGAACTCCATATTTATATCTATTTTTAAAATTGCAGTCAACTGACTATAAGTACTTTGGAGGAACGATGAAGAATGCATTTCTTATTTAGTATTCCATGAATATTACCACCAAGGAATTTTACCACAAAGAAATCAACTTCACTGTGAATAATTCCAGGGTATTTCTAATACTTTGTTGTATTTGAAAGGTTCTGAAATGTAAGCCCAGCTGTTAGCAAGAACAGAGGTTTTGTTGTTGTTGTTTTTTTAAAATTATTTTCAATAAACAGTTCAGGATCTCAAATGTCATTAAAGTTTGAGCAAGGCCCTTGTCAACTTCTATAGAAAGAGATTTAGTTGGTAGGCATTTGCTTGGCTTTATTAGTTTAGTGAATCTGTGGTCCCTCAACTAATCTGTTAACTTATTTGCTCTTTACTTTAAATATAAGTGAGGTCTTAATATGTCAGTTTATACAATATTAAGGCATTAAGCTGAAAACATTATGATAAAATAGCACAGGTCGGGTATTAATAAAAGAGCATATGTTTTAGTAGCCCACAGATGATATGAAACAAAGCTGATCACATCAGTCTATATTGCTCTTTTAATTATCTCATATTAAAATTCTGTATGGGAGTTTTTGATTTAGTTTCTAGAAGCAGAGCAATTGCTGCTTTTCAAATTGTTTTTAATAAATAAAATATAAATACAATAAAAACAATTTCTTCAGATTTTATTTTGTTTTGTTACTGAGCAAGATTTCAAGCATAATAATAATAATACATTGTCACTTCACTGTAAAATTTCAAGTCACTTTATGCTAATCATTACATTTGATTCTCAACACCATTGGGCTGCTATGTAGGGAAGGTAAACATCACCCACCTGTGACTAAGTAGGAACCCGGCCCAGGGCTGGCAGAAGGTTGAAGAGGAACAGAGGAAAGCCTGAGACTTCTGCCTTCTCTCCTGGTCATTAGCCCTGGTGTTCTGTGTGCCCAGGCTTGTCTCCCTGTAGCACCCTAAAGTGTTTCCCTTACCTTTACTCTTACCCCCAATAATGCTCACCTTCCCTCCCCTCAAACTCCTGGGACTCGGAATATAATAACCCAAATCTGTTTCCTCTGACACGTAGATACATTTTCCTTCAGTCCTTTGAGTGCAAAAGTCCTACTTAACTCTTTTACTTTTTTCTTCACCTGTGGAAGTATAACAACAGATGTGGGGAGGAACTAGAGAATCAGAGTGCATACAGTCTTTAAATGCCTTATTTCTTATGTATTCACTCTTACTAAAGAAAAATAAAAGGTTCAAACTTGAGACAGTAGCTATGGAATTTGGTTAATCCCTGGCATCCACTAGATAGATAGACAGATAGATGATAGATAGATAGATAGATAGATAGATAGATAGATAGATAGACAGATAGATAGATAGACAGATAGACAGATAAAGTGTGACCAGGAATCTTCAGCACAGATTTACTCACTCAGGAAAGATCAGCCTTTGTCCATCCCATACACCTGAAGCCTCATCCCTAACTGCCCTCACCTCACTATGCAACTCCATCACTTTGACTTGCTCAGGCAGCTCACCTGTGTTGTCTTAGAATTCATTACAGCTGCTTTGGGATCTCATTGGAGAAAACCCCTAATGCCTCTGTTTGAGGGGAAACTGACAACGCTGGAATTTCTAAACAGACCTTGAAAAGGGGAAAGTTTTCTGTGTTCCTGACTCCTAGCTTTACAACTCCAAACAAAGTTAATCAGGTAAAGCAGCTCTTTAGAGCTTTTACAGAGAAGTATATGTTGTGCTTTGAGAAAAGGGCTGGCATTGTTTACCTAAAGAGATAAATTCTAACTTACTGTTTATTGATTTGAAAATCGATCTTTGGAAGAAAACAGGAGGCGTATTATGTGAGCAATAACTTCTAGGCTTTGAGCTTCAGTCTTCTCAATCATAAACTGAAAGTGTTGGATAAAATGTACTTAGATGCTTCAAATTTAAAATGCACAGCTTCTTAGGACAAGTAATAAGCCACTTACTCAAAGTTGTTTCACCACTGGCCAACTTATATTCACTTATAGCTAGATTTAATTTTTACACAGATTTAAAATCTTGGACTTGCTGCAGAGATAAGAAAGGCTGCACTTTAAATTTGCTTGGGAATTTTGAGAAAGCTGGGCAAATATTTGTATTTAAAAAAACACATTTAATCACAAAGCAAAAAGCAACACACACACACACACACACACACACACACACACACACACACACCCCTCCACCCCCCTCTACCTGACAAAAACAGACAAATAAACCAGAACAAAAGAAACCAAGGTAGGGTAAATTGAAGGGTCTAGGGATGTTGAAAATGGAGCTACCTGAAGAAGGAAGGCTCTTGGTTTGTTATTCCTTTTGTTTTAAATTATATTTTATTGATTTCAGAGAAGAAGGGAGAGGGAGAGAGAGATAGAAAATTCAATGACGAGAGAGAATCGTTCAGAAGCTGCCTCCTACACACCCCCTCCTGGGAATCAAGCCCATAATCCTGGCATGTGCCCTGACCAGGAATCTAACCATGACCTCCTGGTTCATAGGTCAATGCTAAACCACTGACCCACACTGGCTGGGCTTGGTTTATTATTCTTAATCCTTTGAAGTCTCTGATGTATGAAAGGTGAATTAGGTTCATTTTGTTTGGCTAAGCAAAAGTAAAAACAACATGAAAAATTTATTACAAACTGATACATTTTGGTCCTAAATGAGGAAGAAATTTCTAGCAATTAGACTTGTTCCACAAAATAAACTGCCAGGAATGGTGGTGAGATCAACACCCAAGGTGCTGGCTGTAACACAGATCACAGTGATATTAGAGCAAGGATCATTGTATTTGGGCCAGAAGTGTGACATAAGTATGATCTCATGACCCTCATACAAAGAGAACATTGAAGAATTACAGAAATTAGTTTCCTTGGCTTTGTTTAGCTGTGGCATGTGGCAAAATGCCATCAACCAGCAAAGCTGTGAGTCTTTTACTTCAGCTTTCTCCTTCTCCATTCTATGCTGCTGTAGGTAGGAAGGCCAGAAGTTTCAGCTTTTGGTGAGAATATTTTGGTGAGAATTAAATGATAAATAAAGAAGTCTTTTTTAAAATATATTTCTTTATTGATTTCAGAGAGGAAGGGAGAGGGGAGAGAGAGAAACATCAATGATGAGAGAGAATCATTGATTAGCTGCCTCCTTCATGCCCCCTACTGGGGATCGAGCCCGCAACCCAGGCATGTGCCCTTGGCTGGAATCGAACCTGGGACCCTTCAGTCCGCAGGCTGATGCTCTATCCACTGAGCCAAGCCTGTTAGGGCAATAAAGAAGTCTTTTAAGTACAACCTTAGAAAATATGCTTCTGTTCAATAGATTTATTTATTATCCTACATAAGAAAAGCATAGTATGCAAATTGTCCCTTTGACAGGAGTTCATCCGGGAGTTCCACTGGGGGTGGGGTGGGCCAGGAGAAAGGAGGGAGGCCCTGGCCGGCAGCCAGCAGCCACCAGTGCTCGAATTTTATGCACTGAGCCTCTAGTAATATAATAATAATCTACCCGGGTTTAAGGCAACTTTTTCGAATTTTTAAAAATATATCTTTATTGATTTCAGAGAGGAAGGGAGAGGGAGAGAGAGAGATAGAAACATCAATGATGAAAGAGGATCATTGATCAGCTGCCTCTTGCTTGCCCCCTACTGGGGATCAAGCCCACAACTCAGGCATGTGCCCTTGACTGGAATTGAATCTGGGACCCTTCAGTCAGCAGCCTTACACTCTATCCATTAAGCCAAACCAGCCAGGGCTTAAGGCAACTTTTTAAATCTTCAATGAAGTAAGTCCATTTCAGTTTTCACACAAACCAAAAAACAATTCCTGTCTTGTTCCCACCTGTCAAAATGTTCTAGGTAAAATTAAATTTACAAGAAAGATATCTCATTATGTTTTCTTTTTTTCCACTTTCTGAATTTTTTGTTATTTTTCTTTCACTTTCTATAGAGACTAACTCAATTTATTTCTTACAACATTTATTTTGCGAAAAGAAATAACTAGTTCAAAACAATCCCTTTAGGAGAAAGAAATCAAATGCGTAAAACATTAGACTAGGAAGAAGTTTTTTTTCTCATTATGCCATTTGTGTTCCTAATTATGCAAAACAAGCAAATCAAAGAAAGGCCTGATTACCACAGTAATTATATCAGAGAAATTAAAATATTCTAATTTAAAAACACAGTCTAAACTGAGAAACTGAGCAGGTATGTTGGTGGACTATACTGTATATTGAACCCTTAAGTTCAAAGACATTTTTTAGGTAGATATTTTTTCATGTAGACGTTATAGTGTGCTGCTTGTACCATTAATTTCTGTGTAAATTTCTGAGCAATTTATGTGATCCTTCTGAGCCTCAGTTTACTGAATTTGTAAACTAGGAATATAAAAATATCTACTTTAGAGGATTTTATGACAATGAAAATGAAACACAACCTAGGGCTATCTAAAGCAAGGGTAACTATTCAGTGAACGTTTGTGATTATTTTAATTAACTTGAGGGAGGATAAAGCCTATAGTTTTACTCATATCTCTTTTTTTGGATAGTTCTTTGTGTGTGGGTTTTGAAAGATAAGTGGTGAGCATTATTTTGAATGATACTATGGTTTATATTTGCTAAAGCTCTTTATTCATGAAATACTATATTCAATGTTTTTTCTTCCTTTTCTTCTAGAGAGGTACAGGGCTTGAAAAGCCTGACTGCCTTTTAGATTTTAAAAAATTTATTTCTGTTCACTGAAAATTTTAAAGGAAAGTAGGGCAGAATGGGGCAGTGGAAACAGTCATCAGAAAATGATAGATTCTGTTCAATGTAAAGTAAATATGCAGGTGTTTGGATTAATGGAAGACTGAACCCTTCAAAGGAGCAATGCACATTTAAGAAAAAGTATTCAATTTTTTTAAAAATTTTGATTCGGTCATGATATCAATACAAAATAAAAAAAACTTTAAAAAAATAGGATCAATGCTGTTAAGGAAATACAAGTCTATGTAGCATGGAGAAGCAAAAAGAGTGGATTTATAAGAATGGATTTTTTTTTCTGTCTTACTCTGCTACTTAAAATGAATGAAGAATGTAAAGAAAATAATGTGATCAAGGAATTTCTATGTTTTTGAATATGTGTATATATCTATACTAATAATAGAGGAATATGCAAATTGTCCAGTATGCCATCACCATAACAGTAACAACCAAATAGCAGGCTGCTTGGGCTGACCAGGCCGGCAGGGCGGTTAGTGAGGGACGACCAAACAACGGAACAGCAGGCTGCACTGGGTGACCAGGCCTGCAGGGGAGGGCAGTTGGGGGCAACCAGGCATGCAGGGGAGGGCAGTTGGGGGGGACCAGGCCTGCAGGGGAGGGCAGTTGGGAGCCATCAGGCTGACAGGGGAGGGTAGTTGGGGGCGATTGGGCTGGCTGGACAGCAGTTAAGCGTCAATCAGGCCAGCAGGGGAGTGGTTAGGGGGTGATCAGGCTGGCAGGCAGAAGTGATTAGGGGCAATCAGGCAGGCAGGCAGGCGAGCGGCTAGGAGCCAGCAGTCCGGGATTGTGAGAGGGATGTTTGACTGCTGGTTTAGGCCCGATCCCTGTAGGCCTAAACTGGCAGTCAAACATCCTGTGGGATCGGGCCTAAACTGGCAGTTGGACATCCCCCAAGGGGTCCCAGATTGGAGAGGGTGCAGGCTGGTCTGAGGGACACTCCCCCCGTATGAATTTTGTGCACTGGGCCTCTAGTATATATATAAGTAAATGACAGAAATACTTTGTTATTTTTATACATTAAAATACTTATAAATGAAAACTTTTCTCAGGCCCTCTAAATTTTTTAAAAAAGCATTTGCTCCAAAAATTTAAAAATATTGAGTAAAGAAAATATTACAAATGGATAAGAGGACAAAAGCACTCTGGATTTTAATCTAGTTATCTTCAATGTAGTCATTTCAAATACTCTCTCAAATTGTAGCTGAGCCAAATAGGAAAGATAAAATAGCATTTATTCTCACAAGTACAATACACAAGTAGGTTTTCTTTGAGAAAAAAAAAGCTTTATTGAGATATAATTCTCATACCACAAATGTGTCCACTTAAAGTGTACACTTCCTTCAGTTGTTTTCAGTATATACACATAGTTGTTCAACCATCGCAAGCAAGTGTTTATTAACCACTTAGAAGTCTTTCCAGTTTTAGGAAGATGCTGGCTCAGCTCCTAGTCTCATAGCTGACACCATACATTCCAAACAAGCCATTTCACTCAGCATTTTATTGACAAACCACTTTTATCAGAATGCCAGGGGCTATCTGGATGCAATTCTGTGAAAGAGTGATTTTGAACTTACACTGGATCATTCGGGAATCCAAAGTAAATTCACCTGAAAGCTTATATAGTGAGAATGAGTGTTGCAATTCTGTTTGATGAATGCAAAGTTGGGGAAGATTGATGATAGAAAAAGGAAGGGGGGGGGGCATCAAGGAGGGTAGATTCAGATGAATTTGCTGCAAGGGCATAGCCATCAAATTTGATTAAATACTACTTTGGTGAGTTAGATGCTCTTTGATGTTGGATTATCAAGTGATTCCCACCTCCATAAAAGGAACATAGAGTTCAATATAGTCCATAAGGACATCCTTGCATATATGTGTATGAGAACATGTGTGTGTGTGTGGGGGGGAAGGGGGGTCTGAGTGTGTGTGATCCTGACAGTGCATCATCCTACTCTATAGCACAGAAAAAAATACCAAAAATGTTTTTCTTATTTATGAAGATACTATTAGTAGAAAGTAATAAAAGGTACACAGGCAACAAGATGCTTTGTGATAATGTCCTGAAAGGATAATGTCATTTAAAGCCATGACATGCCATTAAAGCCATGTTATTCATGCACATAAAAATTTTTGGAACCTTTTTTAACTTGTAGGAATCGATATTTGGTTTCTTCCTAATGTAATTAAGATTTGGAGATGTGTTTATTAAAAGATTAAGATGAAGCTCATGATGCAGCTCCTCTGCTAATTCTTATTGAGGGACTGTAAGTTTGTACTTAACTCCATATTGTAAGTGTCTCCTCTCTAAATGCAATTGTTGCTTTTAGAAAACATTTAGCTCAGTGTAGTGTCAGGAATGTTGTCTTATTGTATAGCTAGATGCCCAGTGCAGGAAATTTGTGCATGGGAAGGGTCCCTAGTAGCTGCTGGCTGCCAGCCAGGGGCTTGCTGGTGCCTCCCTTCCCCCCACTTCCTGCTCCCATCCTGGCTGGGGCTTCCCTTCGCACCCGCCTTGGCCTGGCACCACCTGCATACCTGCTCCACCATCCTGCCATGGTCCCTCTCTCATCGGGGCCCATCGGGGCCAGCAGCACCTCCACTGCCGCCCCCTGCCCCTGCCACATCACCAGCGCCCATCATGGTACACGCTGCCCCCTGGTGGCCAGCGCATGTCTAACTCCCAGTTGGTCGAGCTCCCACCCGTGGGGACAATTTGCATGTTAGCCTTTTATTATATAGGATAGCATATGTTTATTTCTGTAGCCTCAAAATTCAAAAAGAAAATCCATATTCAACAAAATGTCTGAATTCTGGCTGTTGTATTTGGTACTAAGAAAAGCAGAGTATCACTTTTTATTTGACCTGCCAAAGTGGCACAGACCATCTGGAAAATCACAACAACTGTGCTTTTTAACCACACATGGGAGGTTGTTTGTATAAGTCTGGAGAAATTACAGAAGCCATGGTTATGACGCTGTCACATTAGATTTATTAGAGTTCTTGTAAGATAATATTGATGTTGCCAACATAGAATCAGTATCAAATCAAAGCTATGTTTCTATATAGATATTTTAAAGTACCTTTAAAAAACTTTAGTAGAAGTGAAATATAATAATTTATTTTGTGATGTGTGTGTGTGTGTGTGTGTGTATCTGTGTATACATTCCTTTTTGTATATTATCTAGAATTCTCTTATGGGCCATCTGTTGGATACCCATTCTTGAATAGCTAGTCTTTCTAAGACTGATATAATTAAGTGAAACAAAATTTGTAACCCAAATACTCAAAATGATGTGTAACTTGCTTATTGTTATTTCTTGCATTATTTTATCTCAAGATTAATGTGAAATGGAGACAGTCGGAGGGGCATAATAATATCATATACTTTTGGAATTGTTTTCAGTCTTATTGGCAATAGCTATAATGTAGGATCAAATATTAAAAGGAGGACTAAAAAGTAAATAGTAAGCATTTTTTCCAATTCTTGCCCACAGTTCTGAGAGCTTATTATTTGATGTGTGATTATAATATATACTGTATAATGCTGAACATTCCTGTTCATGACTTGAATGATTTCAAAGTACATAGAGGTACCTCAAGGTATGACTGGTCTTTTTTTGTAAGAAAAAATAAATTAGCTTAAATGCTTTCATAAGCATAGGGGTGTTAATTAATTTATTCTCACTTCATTATACAATTAGAATTTCAATTCATGTTCTCTAAATCTGTTAACAATTGAAAATAGTGAAAGAAATAATGTTGATGATGATTTATAATCACTTGCCCATAGTAAAACAGTAAATATAAGGGAAAGGCTATTTTTAGGCTAAAAGACCTGGGTGGAGATTACAATTAAGGTGTTGGCTCAAATATATTGCATTTTTAATTGACACTTTCCTTTAATTTTTTAATGACTTAATAGTAATTGAATTCACATGCTAATCAATTATTTATACTAAATAACTCTCAAAAGTGTTAAAAGTTGCTCCTTCTTGAAAGGAGGTCACCAAAATATGGTAATTTTAATATTCCTTTTTTCCCTGTCTATAGTGTTAGATACAATAGAAAATTGGTTGATGCTGTATAAGTAAACTTTTTAAAAATTACATTTTTCTTGATTTCAGAAAGGAAGGGGGAGGGAGAGAGAGATAGAAACATCAATGATGAGAGAGAATCATAGATTGGCTGCCTCCTGCATGTCCCTAATGGGGATTGAGCCTGCAACCTGGGCATGTGTCCTGATTACTAGTAGGTGAACACTCGACCACTTAGCTATGTTGGCTGGGCAAGTAAACTTTTAAAATAACACATTTTTCCAATGAATTAATTTGTAAACACACACACATATGTGTATGTTAAAACAATATATGTTAAAACAAATTATAGCATATGTATTATATCTATCTATCCACAAAATTTGATCTACTAGTAAACCTCTAAGCATCCACTTTGGGAAGTTGTAAGTCACTAGGTGATTGGTTGAAGAGAGTCCTTGAAAATGTATTCAGGAAAAAAAAATGTGCTGGAATAAAAAAACAAACAAAAGAAAACATAAAAAGCAACCTACTGATGCAAGGATAGACAAAGACAGCGTGAAAAACTATTTATTCATATGAATCTGAGTACAATATTTTCAATTCAGTGCTTTCCAAAACATCCTTGACAAACCTGATCTCAGTTAAATTTTAAAGTAACTTGATAACAGGGTTTCCTAACTCAGTATTTTAGTAAATTCAGCATTTAAAAAAAATGATCTAATTTAGCCAACTCATCATAAAGTGTGATTTCACATTTATTAGGAAAGGACTCTCTGGTCCTATAATTTATTTAATCATGCCTTTCACTGTTAAGCTAAGTATATGGAAGTAGATTTGAAAGTTGTGGATCCTTTAAGTTTGGGGGAAATGGAAATTGTCACGCTCAAAAGTGCCTCAAGAAATTAGAGGTTCAGTCTCACTTACCACCTTGATGTTTTAGTAGCGGAGAGTAAAAAGTAGTCAACGAAATTTATAAATAGGTCCAAATTGGTAAATGTTACCCAAGTTTATTAAGAATTAAAGAAATGTTTCAAAATGAGAAGCTATGAAAGATAATTAGAAATTCCCTTAAATATATAATCCCAGAAAACAAAACTAAATTGTGATGTGTAGGGATGGAGGTAAAAGTGTCATTTTAAGAGATTTCGTGATATTCATAAAATGGCACATTTATTGTTTCTACACAGGTGTGATAGAATGCAGCATTGAATCACATTCTCATTCATTATTTTAAATTGAGGCATTTAAATGTATGTGTTGCATTGCTACCAGAGGAAAAACATGCCTCATCTGCCCTGCTTGTTGCTGGGGGTGGAGTCCCTGAGATTTCCATAGAAAAGGGATTTTCTGAGACTTGCATGGGAGAATGAATGATTTTTATTTGCATGGAGTTAAAGCCCTCTGTTTCCAAAGTTCTAATTCTCTTCCCATGGTCAGCAGACTGCGGCTCAGGAGCCACATGCAGCTCTTTGGCCTCTTGAGTGTGGCTCTTCCTAAGCCTTAGGAGTACCCTAATTAAGTTAATAAGAATGTATCTACCTATATAGTTTAAGTTTAAAAAATTTGGCTCTCAAAAGAAATTTCAACCGTTGTACTGTTGATATTTGGCTCTGTTGACTAATGTGTTTGCCGACCACTGCTAGTAGCTGAGGTTTCAGTAGAGCTAAAATCAGAGCCAGTGTCCAAAGTTTTCATTCTATGTTGGAGCCAGATCCAGTCCAGCATCAACCTAATTGCAGTCCATTAGGCTATTGTGTATGGGGGTCTGCATGGTCTTGTGCCACTTGGGAGAATGCCAGTAAGCCAAGCGTGAGCCAAGTGTGCCAAGAGGAACCAAGAGAGTGAAAGTCTTTGTTCAAGGGATTATATATCCCAAATGTCCACACACTTGCCGTGGCCTCACCCATTCTGGCCAAACATCTCTGTCCCTAGGTGTGATTAACAAGAAAGTGCTTTAGCCTTGCCATCCCAGCTTTACTGGGCATTTGTCTGTCTTCCCTTTGTTGGACCCCTCCCCCAGTGTTTTGCAGGGAACATGCCAGTAAGGTTTTCCTTTCCTGTTATTGATGACTAGCTAATTACAACAGTATCAGCATGATGTCAGTAAAATGGAGTAGTTCACGGTGGTGTGAGAATATGTTTCTTCACTGAAGTATATAAAATATATGACAATCAAATTATACAAGAAGAAAGCTGAGTGTCATAAATGAGCACAGAATGGCAGAATGAATTTATTGATTTCTCAGAAGTTAGTTTTAAGAGCTCTATTTTGATATTGTTCATTTGTCAGTACCCAATTTTTCATTAATGGATGTTTTTGTAATTACAAGACATAAGATTTACTAGCTAATAACTTTTAAAAACTATTGATTTTATGGAATTTCACAATAGTAATGATTTTAATAGTTTTTCCTTATAAACTTTATATCTGCTTTGGCTTTTGTCGTGTTACATTCCAGTTATTAGAGGGTGGGTTGAAATGTGAAAGAAGCAGTGTTTTTAATTCATTTGTTGGAAAGATTTATATCTATGCAATTGTCAGATATTTGCTCCTGCATTGAGCTTGGAATGCATGATAAGAAATGTGTGTTATCTTCTCTCTTAGAATCTTAGAAACAATCTTCTACCTAAGATTTAATTAAAAAATAAAAGACAGAAGGTGGAAGGTGGAAGGAATGTAGGAAGAAGAAAAGAATAGAAGCAAAGAAAATAAAATACTAAGGGAGAAGAAAAGGGCGGAAGAGAAGAAAGCAGTTGGGGATCCTCGACTCCAGTGGTTCTCAACCTTCTGGCCCTTTAAATACAGTTCCTCATGTTGTGACCCCAACCATAAAATTATTTTCATTGCTACTTCATAACTATAATTTTGCTACTGTTATGAATCATAATGTAAATATCTGATATGCAGGATGGTCTTAGGCAACCCCTGTGAAAGGGTCGTTCGACCGCCAAGGGGTCGCGACCCACAGGTTGAGAACCGCTGCTCTACTCACTTTAGAGTTGCTCAGTTTAATAGTCACATACATTTCTCCCATTTGCAATCTTAATCACTTCAATAGAACAGACACGAATCATTTCTGTGTATATCTGAGTTTTATCTTAATTTTAAATGAATTACATTTACTGCTTACATAGTTAAACATTTATTTAGAGCAGGTTTACTCTTTTAATTCATTTACTCTTATATAATTTAGAAGTGGTACCTGCCAACCATAAAACCAGTGATTTTTCCCAATAAATAATTATTGAGCACTAAGTTAGTGAATTTATGGTTAAAATACACATTCTTATTTTTAATAGAGTGTATAATACAGTTGGAACACAGGTAATAAATAATTTATGTGCAGATAAATGCATACTTTCTTATTCAACAAGTCTTGGAAATTTTACCACCAAACGCTCCCACTAAATATTAAAAATATATATATTTAAGAATATATGGCAGCAAAACAAGAGTTGCTTCACTTTATAATGCTCATGTTAAGAAGGCAGGCAAGTTATGAACCACAGTTTTACAAATAAATAAGTTCTGTCTTTGACCAGCTCCACTGCAGTGTAGTTCCTTGAAGAGTATGGATTAGCTATGCAGGTGTGGCTCAGTGGATGAGTGTTGACCTATGAACCAAGAGGTCACAGTTCAATTCCTGGTAAGGGCACAATCCCTGGTGGGGAGTGTGCAGGAGGCAGCAGATCTGATTCTCCTTCATCATTGATGTTTCTCTCTCTCTCTCCCTTCCTCTCTGAAATCAATTATATATATATTTAAAGTAAGAGGCCTGTTGGTAGGGCTCAGTGGTTGAGCATCATCCCAGGAACCAGGAGATCACAGTTTGATTCCTCGTCAGGGCACATGTCCTGTTGTAGTTCCATCCCCAGTAGGGGGCGTGTGCAGGTGGCAGCCAATCACTGATTCTCTCTCATCATTGATGTTTCTATCTCTCTTTCCCTCTTCCTTCCTCTCTGAAATCAATAAAAATATCTTTTGTAAAAAAGAGTAACAGATGAAAGGAGTCTTCATTCAATTTGCTCTCTCCACTTCCCTTACTCTCCAGCCACCTCCATCTGCTTTAAGATCAGAAATATAAGCTTTTGAGAGAGACTTCAGGACTCTTATGCCTATTCAGGAAGGGTTTTCACTTTCTTCAGGATCCAAGGAGGTGGTTTTACCTTAAGGCAACAATCTGCTGAAAGATGGCCTAAAGCAGTGGTCGGCAAACTGCGGCTCTTTGGCCCCTTGAGTGTGGCTCTTCCACAAAATACCACGTGCAGGCACGCCCATACAGTGCGATTGAAACTTCGTGGCCCATGCGCAGAAGTCAGTATTTTGTGGAAGAGCCACACTCAAGGGGCCAAAGAGCCGCATGTGGCTCGCGAGCCGCAGTTTGCCGACCACTGTCCTAAAGAATTGAAGTGTTTCCAGTGTTGGACTGAAAGTCTTTAGTGATGTTAGCAAATTGCCCCAGGGTGTCCTCTTGTCTTTACTTATTTGTTTACTGGAGCTTAATCTTATGAGCCTTTGGATTTGCTCTGATCTTCCCAAAAGTTTTGGCCTGTGCACATTTTAGGATGTGGATGTAGCTTTCTCTGCATTTGTCAGTTTTGTCCCATCTACTTTCCCCCAGTAAGGAATTCCTTCCTGTTTCTGGCCAATTTATGGAATCCTTTTTGTTTCTAAATTTGATATAGATACATTCTTTTAAAAGTGTCCTGTCCCTTTAAAAGGTTTAGAACTTGAGGCAATGTGCATGCATGTGATGAGTTTACTAACTGGTAATCTTACCCTTCTTTTCTAAGAAGTTCATACTAGTTTGCACAAACAGACCTGAGAGTTTGAGATGAGAAAATGACACGTGTAACTGTGCTTGTGATTATCATTTTGATGCCTATACTTTTATTTAATTGATTGTTAAAGGCACTTTGCACTGGTCATGTGAGATAGATGAATTTAGGCCATGCATTATGGAACAGGAGGCTCTGAAATTGATAATGTGGATAAAACTGTCCTTCGGAAGTTGATGTTTAAAGAAACATGTTTATTTTGTCTTTACAAGTAAAAATGACCAGTGATAGACATGCTGAGATACTGTGATTTATAGTTATAAGGGACATTCAATAGAGAGTCTATTCTCTAAAATGCAACACTATAATAATAAGTTATTTAAAAATTAAAGATGAGTGCCATTAATAGTTGGTAGCATTGTGCTTCAATCTTCCATACATACTTTTTTCTTTCCTCTCTACACCGCGCTTTCTTTTGCTTTTATTGTCTCACTAGTGGCCAGATGCACGAAATTTGTGCAAGCTTAGGCCTTTGCAGCCCCGACTTAGTCCAGAAGGTCGTCTGGAAGGTCTTTCCACTGTTCTGCAGTTTGTTTGATTTGCATATTACGCTTTTATTATTATAGATTTTTTCTAGTGTTTTTTTTAAATTTCCCTACCTATTTAATCTTTATTCTGCCACTAGTACCCATATACATTGTTTTAGCCTCTCTGATTGTAACTATGGTGTGATGACCTCACCTTCAAGCTAAATTACTAACTTGAAAATTTAATTTAACAAACATTTATTGGATTTCTACTATATGTCTGGTAGTATCCTAAGCCGCATAGGTAGGGCAGTATACAAAGTCAAGTCTTAGCCTCAGGGAAGCTTACATTCTCTACACTTGTCATGAAACCGTAGCCACGAGTCACATGCAACTACTGAGCACTTGAAACGTGGCTAGTCCAAAATGAGATGCACGTTAAGTATAAAATACACACCAGATTTAAAAGACTTAGGGCAAAGAAAGGACTATAAAATATGTCTTTAATATTTTTTACATCGATTACATGTTTTATATAATGTTTTGTGTATATTAAGTTTAATAAAATATATTATTTAAAATGTCACTTGATTCTTTTTACTTTTTAATTATGGCTGCAAGAAAATTTAAGTTATACATGTGGCTCATATTGTATTTGTACTGGAACGGGCTGCTCTATAATCTCAATAGCTAATAGTACTCTCTGGTTGTCATGGTTTTAAGTGAACCATTTAATTTCTTTCTTGGAAATGAAGTAAATTTTCACTTATTTTTCTCCCAATTTTTAGTTTAGTTTGCAAGAAACTTCTGAACTTTTTTTTTGAGGGAGGAATTCAAACACAGAGACATTGAATCATTTAGGATTACTTAGGAAAGTGATGTTAGAAATAGTAAATACATTAAAATATCATGGCTTTTAAGCATATACGTATATATGCCTATGTATAACAATCCAAAAGGAGTGACAATTGCTGACTGTGTAAAAAATAAAAGCAAATATTTATTAAAGATTTCAGAGAAGTAACATAGGTTAATTAGGTGGATGTTTTAGCTTCCTCCCCCAAGCCCTTCCACAAAGACAGGCCGGATATTGCTTATGTCAGTCCTTCTGCTGATGCCACTAGTAACTGGCACCCATGTGAAGTCCTGAACAATAGAGTTTAATTAAAAGTGTACAATGTGATGATATTTGAATAAATGAAATGCAAATTGAAAATATATTAAAAATAGTATCAATATTAATAAATTTGGCTGTAACAGGGAGACTGGTGAATTTTAATTTTGGATGTGATGAAATGATTACAGTAGTCCCTGTATGAGACTTTAAGACAATAAGCTAACATTTAACAGAGAGAAAGTTTCCTATAGAAACCAGTTTGTTGACATGGAAAAAGCTATTGATTTCTGTGGAATCGGTCACAATATCTCTTAAAATTTAAAGGGTCAGATCCTTAAGTTTTTACTTCAAGTATGGGACTCTAACATTAAAAATATTGGCCAACATATTGATGCACAATTTTAGTATTTTAAAAGTGTTTTTTTCTTTTTATTACATAATAGAGGCCCGGTTCATGAAAATTCATGCACTTGGGAGGGGTCCCTCAGCCTGGCGTATGCTCTCTCACAGTCTGGGACCCCTCAGGGGATGTCCACCTTCCTGCTTAGGCCCGCTCACCAGAGGATTGGGCCTAAGCTGGCAGTCAAACATCCCTCTGGCAGCCTGGGAGCCCTCGGGGGATGTCCAACTGATGGCTTAGGCCTTCTCCCCCTGGAGAGTGGGTCTAAGCTGCAGTCGGATATCCTGAGCATTGCGGTGGAGGTGGGAGAGGCTTCCACCACCACTGCTGCTCTGGCAGCCATCAGCCCGGCTTGTGGCTGAGCAGAGCTTCCCCTGTGGGAACACGCTGACCACCAGGGGGCAGCTTCTGCTTTGAGTGTCTGCCCCCTGGTGGTCAGTGCGTGTCATAGTGATAGGTCATTCCTGGTGGTTCAGTGTTAGGGTCAATTTGCATATTATCCTTTTATCATATAGGACTAGAGGCCCGGTGCACAAAATTTGTGCGCGGCAGGGATCGGGGGGTGGTCCCTCAGCCAGGCCTGCACCCTCTCCAGTCCGGGACCCCTGCCTACTTGATTGCCCCTAACCACCTTTGCCTGCCAGCCTGATCCCCCTAACTGCCCTCCCCTGCTGGCCTGATCCCCCCAACTGCCCTAACTGCTCTCTCCTGCCGGCCTGATCGCCCTTAACCACCTCTGCCTTGGCACCCGCCACCGTGGCTTTGTCCAGAAGGACGTCTGGAAGGATGTCTGGTCTAATTAGATATTACCCTTTTATTAGAATAGATGGTGATAAAATCTGAAATTAAATGTGCTATACAAGTTTTTAGAATTCTCACTTTTTATCATTGATAACAATACAAATGTCATGATTTATTCTGAAAAATGAAGAACTAAAGGTTTCTGATTCCTTGACAAAATCCCCTCAAAGATTATAAAGGCATTGAAAGTTGTGACTTGGATTGCCACTTAATAAAAATGATGAGTTGCAATTATGTAAGTAGTACCCTGAAGTGTCTTTCATTGCTCTTTGGTTATTAAATAGTTACGCCATCTTAAAATTTCTATTTAGAGTATTCATTCATTTCCTATACCAGGTAATGGTCATACATGTTTATAATGTGCCTGCTATGCACCAGTCACTGTGGTAGATACTTTTGTAAGCATCTCATTCTGGTGTTTTACTCTCATGATATTCCCATGAGTAATTTCATTGTCTTTATTTTAAAGGTGAAAAAGAATTGAAACTGAAACTGTTTTATTCATCTTTGCTTAAGTACCTAGCCAAATATCTATATTAATAAAAGGGTAATATGCTAATTAGACCGGATAGACCAGATGTCTTCTAGACAAGGCCACGGTGGTGGGGGTTGAGGCAGAGGTGGTTAGGGGTGATCAGGCCAGCAGGGGAGAGTGGTTGGGGTCAATCAGGCAGGCAGACAGAGAGGTTAGTGGCTATCAGGCAGGAAGGCAGAGGTGGTTAGGGGAGATCAGGCAGGCAGGTGAGCAGTTAGGGGCCAGTGGTTTCAGATTGCGAGAGGGTTCCCCGATTAGAGACGGTGAAGGCTGGGCTGAGGGACACCCCCCCCCCCTCCACACACACACCCGTGCATAAATTTCGTGCACCGAACGTCTCGTTTATTCATAATAAGCATTCAGTAAATATTTATTGAATAAATATGTGAATGTGTGTATAATGTATATTTCTTAAAGTTTGTATCTTTTGTGTGTTTACAGTTTGAAATGATTGGAAAGATGAGAAAAAACTAAAAATGTTTGTTTGCTATATGTTTCCTCGGTTCATGAAAATACAAGTTCTCAAATTAGAGGACATCAAGTAAGTTACCAGGGAATTTTTAAAAATTGTCGTCAGTTTTTTTCTCCCCATCTTTCTTCATGAACATTTGCTTTATTTTCAAATTTGAAATTTACCATGATGGTTAGGTGAGCTCTGGCATTATTTAATATTCTGTGATACTCATTCTAAATTTGATAGACCATCATATCCTCCCTCAAATTTAGTTATGTTTTGTAATTTCACATATAATAAATATAAAAAGACCTCATTCATATTATTTTTCTCCTGGAGTGATTTATACTCAATAATGGACTATAGACCCAAATTCTCAAAAAAATATTTCCTCTAATTAACCAGCATGTCTACAAGTTACAGTTTTCCTGGACTATGAATGGTGATCCTCTAGTATGGCCAAATTACAGAGTGTTGGCATTGCTTCAACACATTTAATCAACTTTACCCTGACATTCATAACCCAATATCCTGATTAGAAAAATAGCAGGAATTGAGTTCACAACTTTATTTCTACTCATTATTGCTAACCTTTATTCTCTTTAATTGATGGGGGTGGGGGGAGTTAAAGGTAAAATATTTGATCAGTAAGTATTGATCACCCTTTGATACTTTAGACAGACGATGTCTGCGGGTCAAACTATAGAACTTCAAACTACCTTTTGGCCTTTTAATGCTTCTTCAAGCCTTTTATAGAACTGTCAGTTGGAGAATGAATGCAGGTAGGAATGTGATGTTTGGCAGAGAAAATGTCAACTCTAAATGTTATTAACAAAGCTGCTTCCTCAGACTCATTCATGTGTAGCTAGTGACTAAAATATGATGTAGTTTTAGATATTGAAGAGGCTTGCTATGTTCTTTACTGACTGAATGAATAAATGAATGAGGAAAGGAAATTTCTCTGGTATGCTTTGTAACTATTTCATTATTTCTGAAATAATTCTGTATATGCTATACTTGGCTAGTGACATCCTGAAAGAGGAGTTTCATAGCAATTGATATTCAGTTAAAACTTAATGCGTATTTTTTTACCAGTATTTTGCTTATGCTTTCTCAACTATTGCAATGTAACTGAAAGTCAACAATCAAGTATTTTTATCAAGCAACTCTCATCTGAACCCATTCATCTCTGTATCAGTTATTTTACAGGAATTATAGAGTATTTTTGTGGGGAGTGTTGGATAGGATAGGAAAACAAACTAACTGCTTTATTAAAAAGACAGTTATGTCTTTCTTGGTTATGACACATGGTTTGGGGACTTCAATATTGAATATTTGAGAAAATGTAAAGCTACTGTTCAAAATCATAACCAGCTTTCAACTACTTCTTGAGAACACTTTTAATCAAGATGTGGTTGGTGGCCTGTTTTGAGATCAGAAGTTAAATCAAATCTTATTTTCAAAAGATTATAATAACTTTGCCTCATATCACCTCATTATTTAAAGCAACCATATACAATCCTTATATATACATATTTTTAATTCTTTTTTTAAATAGATTTTATTGATTTTTTACAGAGAGGAAGAGAGAGAGATAGAGAGTTAGAAACATCAATGAGAGAGAAACATCGATCAACTGCCTCCTGCACATCTCCTACTGGGGATGTGCCCGCAACCCAGGTACATGCCCTTGACCAGAATCGAACCTGGGACCTTTCAGTCCGCAGGCCAACACTCTATCCACTGAGCCAAACCGGTTTCGGCACAATCCTTATATTTTAGACACTAGTCTGTGACCTCAATCTCATATTATGTATGTGATAAAAATATCCCAAGGAATTATTATTTGAAAGGGCCAATGCTAGAAACATACTAAGTATTTATTGCAAGCATTTATTACTCAGTTCTATATGCTCTTCTTTAGACAAATGATCAGAGAATTACAAACTTGGTCTGTATTACTTAAACCCCTGCTGAAATACCTTTCAGAATTGCAGTTTAACATTGTATTCTTGGTGGACCTAAGAAAAGGTGGCATGCTTTTTTTTTTTTGTTTAAATAACTGGTACTGAATAGATTTTATGTAATCCCAACTTCTATTTGTAATGTATTTGCAAAGAAGTAGCTTTTCTAAATCTTTGTTACTGCCAATAATCAGCATTTTTTATTTTATTTTTTGTTTAGTGAAGTAGTGGGAAACATGAACATCTTAGTGTTTCTTTTTACACCTGGGGTTCTAAGAGCTAATATTTGTATTTAATCAGAGAAGCTACTTGGCTCACAGTTGAACTCTATGCTTTCCCCACCTTCTATTTCTTTATCACTAAAATAATAGAGACTTTGAAACTCATGGGGACCTGAACAGTCATCTGATATAACTCTTGGTTAGGAAAAAGGGAAACTGCGGCTTTGGGAGAGTAAGTGACTGAGCCAAAACACACAGGTACAGGGACTGAGCTCAGATTGGAGTGTAGCAAGTCTGCCTTCAAGTTTGACCTGACATTTTATGGTCAGGTCTGTTCTCTTACTCATTTTAACAATTTGATGATATTTATGTCTCTCTCTCTTAAACTATTTCAATGCTCTTTGGAAATACTTCATGAATGATTAAATATGGAAAACAAAATATTGTTTAATCAATTGAAAATGCCATCCAGAAACCTGTAAAATTAAATCTTATAGTCATAGAAGACTGAAAGAATTGTATTTGGCTTTTGTTATGTTTAAATTTTCATTATTTCCAAGTGTAAAATCATAATTGTTGGATAAGTACATTTATAAGCAACTATTCATAATAGATTTTCCAAAAGCGATATGAACAAATGCGTCTAAACTTTAAATATAAAATTAGAACGTTAGTTTAAAAAAATGTGACCACACTGACTATTAGGATATAAATTTATTCAGAAACTGGACGGCTTTTACTTGCCAGGCAAGTTGGGACATGGAGTTTAATAAATATTGAATAAAATGAGGAGGAAATGTGAATTTGATGAAGTTTGCTAGCAATTAGAGCAATTTATTTCACTATTAACATGACAAGCTCTAAGAGGAAATCAGCTATGGATGAAAATGCAATTTTATTGCCTGGTATTCTCAGTGCCATGTAATTAAATAAAGAAATGGGTGGAGGAGCAAAGAGGTGTCCATGCCGGACTGTTCCGGCAAAGCAGCCATCCATCACGCCCAAGCTTGCTGCCATCACAGTGCTGAGAAGGGGCTCATTTGTGAGTTTGTATATATGTAGACTCGGGGAGAGTTTTATTTACAGAGGCTTTTTCCGGTTTGAAATATTGTATCTCAAATGGAAAGAAAACAATTATCTTGCTGGATTAAAATTGCCAAGGACAATTAAATGGTGTATTTTTTTTTGGGGGGGGTATGTGGCAGATATGAAAGAGTTTACTTCTTGATATAAACATTAAATAAGAGCAGAATGCTACTCTATATTAGCTACTCTGGCACAGTTTTAAGAATTTTATGCTTTTATCTTAAGTACTGAGTTTGATATTTTGTGTGTATGTGAGGGCATGAAAATATACACTCATCACTTAATTGGATGTTTATATATAAGCAGCCAGGGTAAATATTTCATGTTTGACATATTTACTTGTAAAAATATCAGTAGGTTCAAATGACATATTTTAGGATGCCAAAAAGAAGATACTGGCTATATACTAAGTATACATATATATGTTTCTTTCAGAATACAATTTTGATATACTTTCCTTGATATTAAGGGATATAATTAAGTTCATAACCTGAAATTATGCATTTAAGTTGCTTATGTTTTATTTTGTTTACTTTAAAGTTTATTTACATCAGATGTTGGAATAGAGTTATATTTGGAAGTATTTTAAGAAAAAGCAGCATATACGAGTAAGGTTATAATATTTTTCTTTAATTTTCTTCTATAGTGAGACACATTAAAATTGTTTTAAAAATATTAAAGTAACATTAGTGTTTTGTTTAGATTTATCTCATCATTAGATTCCCTTGTGAGAGAAAATATATGACTATATTATGAATGTGAGGAATAATGCCAACAAATATATAGATAGCATAAAATGAGTTAAAACTGTGAAGCAAATATATATGTAATCTTAGCCAAAAAAGTATTTATTTATAAAAGAATATTAATGAAAAGTAGATAAAAACTAGGAATATATTAAATGAAATAATATCTAGAAAGTATTTGACAAAGTGTCTGGCTCAGAATAAGCTAAGCACTCACTAAATAGCATATGTTAATACTGAAACTAGGTGACTATATGTCATAATATGCAAATCAACCAAACAACTGAATGACTGGTCGCTATGACATGCACTGACCACCAGGGGGCAGATGCTCAATGCAGGAGCTGCCCCTGGTGGTCAGTGCACTCCCACAGGGGGAGTGCTGCTCAGCCAGAAGCCAGGCTCACGGCTGATGAGCACAGCGGTGGTGGCAGGAGCCTCTCCCGCCTCCGTTAGAGGCAGGCAATAAGGAGCGAGGGGTCCAGGAGTGCAAGAGCACTGGATTGTGAGAGGGATGTCTCCCTTCCAGCTTAGGCCCAATCCCCGAGGGAATTGGGCCTAAGCCGGCAGGCATACATCCCTCAAGGGGTCCCGGATTGCGAGAAGGCACAGGCTAAGCTGAGGGACCTCCCCCGAACAGTACATGAATTTTGTGCACTGCGCATCTAGTATATATATACCAGAGGCCTGGTGAAAAAAATGTGTGCACTCTACGGGGACAAGGGGTCCCCTCATCCCGGCCTGTGTTCTCTCGCAGTCTGAGACCCCTCGGGAAGATACCGAGCCTGCTGGGCTTAGGCTTGCTCCCTCGCGGACAAGTGGCAGGCCCAATTCCTAGGTGCAGATTCTGGTCCGGCGCAGAGCAGGTCTGGATTGGGGACTGGGGGCGCCGTTGCC